>NC_053417.1:18902705-19202705 GCF_016859285.1 Xiphias gladius | reverse complement strand
TCACTCTTTCCAAGATTTGAAGGAGTGCTAGTCTCTTCCAGGATTTTCATGTTTTTCTTTTTATCTTCAGCTCCACACAGCTTTTAAAAAGTATTGAGTACCTTGGGATACACTCTTAGCCCAACACCCTTAGTAGCTCAAATAACTACCAGGCCTAAACTGGTAGCCTCGGTTTATAAAAAAAAAACTTTCTTCTTGTGACACTAAACCACTTCCAGTAAAAAAATAAATTGGGAAAAAGATTTTCAGTCTATCACCATTGATTGGAATTAGCCATCAGTCTGGAACACTATTTTCTCCTCACCTAAAAATCTTGCTCATCAGATAATTTTGCTAACTTTTATGTACTGTTTGATACACATTTCTATAATCCCCACTGACATATTTTAAAAGGTATTGTTATCCAATTTTTGCCCTCCGAAGTCTTCTTCTCATTTTTTGGTTCTCTGTATTTCTAAAACCTTGTGTATGGTCATGGATACTGTATGTGTCTCTACAAGGCTAAAGGCCAAGAGGTTATTCTGAAACTGACTGTATTGGTATTAGAGCTAAGGGTGGGTGGCTGGTGGTGTTGGAGTGGGTGTGGATGAGGGGCGCAATTGGAAAAATTTTGTCCACCTGTTTGTAATTCTTATTGGCTGGCTTGACTATGGTCCATTCATATTTACATGAATGTTTATCTTTATTCGTGTTTGTTATTAGCCTAGATTGGTTGTTGTCTCTTCTCCTGTTCCCAGGGTGGAGCTTCCTATGTGCTTGGTCTACAATTTTGTTCTGCAATACCTCAATCACAAAAAAAAAACCTTTACACAGGTTAAGACCGGTTTCACTGTAAAAAGATTTTGGCTTTCAAAATATTTGATATTATTTTTGATTGTTAAAAATAAGAGTTAAAAACACTACAGTTATTACAGTTATTACAGTTATTAGCGGTATAGTGTATTTCCAATGGGTTTTGGCTCACAACTACTTTTAGATGTCATAGCGTCAAATATCTAAACAGAGTATGTAAAAAAAGTAACAGAGATGTGTCCCTACCTTTGATTTTATTGGCTTGCAAATAAAGGTTCTCCAGGTTTCTACTGACCACAGGGATCTTCTCCAGTTTATTAAAGGACAGGTCAAGCTCAACCAGTGTGCTGATGTTGAAGACACTAGATGGAAGTCCTTTATCTGTCAGCTTGTTATGAGCCAAACGAACAAACTGCAGCTTGGGATACGTGGTGAAAAACCCCACTGGCACATTCTCTATGTTATTAAACTCCAGATAGAGCTGCTGCAGGCTCTCAGGGAGGTTGACAGGAATTTTTCTCAGCTTGTTTTTCCTCATATCCAGCATGGTCAGGGACTTCAGTCCCTTGAACACACCTCCAACATCCTCTATGACATTTTCCTGGAGCTGAAGGGTACTGAGGTTGGCCATCATCTCGAATGAGTTGGGGAGGATTTTTGAGATCTTATTGTGACCAAGCCGTAGGTCTCTGATAGACTTGGGCAAGTTAGGAGGCACACGGGTAAGCTCATTGTGATCCAAGAAAAGCCGGTCCAGGTTCTTGAGCTTGATGAAGATGTTCTTGCCAATCTTGTCTGAGTTGAGCTGGTTGTGAAACAACACAACCCAGACCAAGTTGGTAGCATTGTCAAACACGCCGTCCTGGATGCCTGTGATCTGGTTACGCTGCAGGTAGACATACTTCATATGTGAGGGGACGTAGGGAACATGCTGAAGGTTGCGGTTGTGACAGTACATAGCTGTGGGGAAGGCTGAGGGGCAGTCGCACTCCAGGGGGCAGTCCACGTCTTCGGCCTGCAAGCCGGCGTGCCGCCGCCGCCCTCGCAGAATGGAAAGCCATTGGATCTGACTGTAAGGCTGGCCGATGCTCAGATCCACTAGTCCCATTAGGAGGATGAGCTCCACTGTCCGCATGATCACTAATGGAAAACCCAAGGAAGAAAAATGTAATTTAAAGTCAATATGATGACAAATTTAGGATATTTCCTGATTACCCAATCCCAAAACTGTAATCACTGATAATATGAAATATTTTGCAACTAACACTGTAGTACACTGATCTAGCAATTTAAGACAGATATATTCTCTTTGCTCCACTTTTTAAAAATAAAGTAGGTACAGTATACCTACCGGTTGGTTGATCAAAGACGTTGCCTCCTTCCTTGCTCACGTCACCTGTGTCTTGCTTAGACTGAGCGGAATATGTAGTTGGCAAAGAGTAAAAATACCCCCCTCTCCCTCCATCTGCAGCCCCAGCCCCAGCCACCCGGTCTCATTAGAGCACATACATTTTTCCACGTAGAACCTATGCTAGAACATATCACCTCCAGCCATGTCAATATCAATCCCATCTGTGAACTGGTATAGACATCTGCTTTTTAACAACCTTGTTTTCCCTTACTGTGTCATGCCTTGTCATTAGCACAGCCAGCACAGCCACTCCAAGTCTGGGTCGCTGTTTACTGTTGTGGTGTGGAGGTTATGGAGCTAGTGAGGGGTTATGGTATAGAAAATTTAACGAAACAGACTAGACGCTGTAATTAGTGTGGTGTTACTTTCCAAATAAAACAATGCAGCTTAGTTTTAGTTTAAAATGTAACAATTAAATCGCAGTGTGCTTTCGTCTATTCTATACTGTATTTTTCAACATGTACTAACTATGACAAACCCTGTTATTTGTTCACAGTCACTCTCCTTAAACATTGTTTCTTTGCTTTCTCTGTTCCTGCCTGCTCCAGGTACTCACTACTTTTGTAGGTACTACTACTACTTTTGTCAATTACAGTGTTCAAACTGTGGAGAAAGTTAACATATGTTTGTGCTGGCGCCTGCAGACAGAAGAGAGCCATTATCATCCTGCAGCATCCTGCAGACTGTCTTCAGAATGGGCCCTGCCATTCATGCCCTCCACTGGGGCAGGAAAACTGGAGGCAGAGTTTAAGGGATAAACACGATTTGCCCAGTCTGCTGCCCCTCTTTGAAAAAGTGCAAAAGAATGTGCTTATTTGAAAATTGATTTTGTACTGCGATCAGTAGGCCTTAATCACCAAACAGCTACATCCCATTTGAGAGGAGAGGGAACCTGAGGACAAACAGATTAGAGACTCTTTTTTTCACAAGAGACTAGGCATATTTATAGTCATATCACATTCTTTGGCCATAAAGACACACTTTAGTCTGAAACTAAAAACCAAATATTTAACTGCCAATAGTCTTTTTTTCGAAGTGATTTTATTCTATGATTAAGAAGCTATGCCTATCACTGTGTTATAACTGTGCTGCCAACATTAATTGTAAAAGGAAATGCTTCCCCACCAATTTTTCCAATGTAGCAGTAATCAGTGGGAGAAATTACAAAGTTTCTAGCAAATCAATTTTGATGTTGAATTTATCATTGAATTATGAACAGATAATGTCCAAATCTCCCCATAATCCACTCAATACGAAAGAAATTTAGATTTTGTATCTGGCAAGACAACTTTGCTTTTCTGTGTGTGTGTCTCGAAAGGAAAGTCCACATTAAAATGGGATGCAAAAGCTGAAAGTATTATCTTGAAATTGGAACATCATGTTTAATTCAAAACATAGTATGTGGGCGTTATTTATTCATGGATCCAAGTACAGCCTGAAAAGTCTGTATAGTTACAGTTATAGGACAGCACACAATTAAACATTGAGCCTGAAGCCGTTCTGCTGTTGTGAGCTGTACCATAAGGTAAAGTTTAAACCATTCACTTTCGGGCATGGGAATTCTTTAAAAATGAGATGAGAGAGTGGTGATATTTATTTATGTGCATGCATTCAATCTAAAGGGTTAGGGTTATTAGACTACACTTGTGTTTAATGTGTTTACTAACTTAAACGCCACATTTAAACATACATAGTTTTTTAGACTGAGGAAGGTTTTGGCCATACCATGGCTCTACTGTACATATTTCTTAACAAACTGCTGTGATGGAGTGCCATGACCACCCACAGATCATCATTTGTCTTAAGTTTATGGTACAATACCTCTAAATTCATGCATGCATGCTAACATTTTTAACTTTTTTTTTTAAAGATACCTGATGTTTAGCCTTTAGCCAATGTTTCCTGCGTTAAAAAGGTTGCAGATTTCCACCCAATCTTCAGGTCTCACTTTGAAGCTTCACTGTGAGCTTCCCACTATTACTTCAAGACTTTTTAGTTTTTTTTTCTTTAATTTTGTAGCTTAGATGATGATAAATTATTTTACCCTCCACATGTGATTGTAATCTTTAGTTGAAAAATGTCATGGACATTACAAGAAACATTACTGTGCCCTGATTATTGTTACATAGCTGCAACTAGAAACATGTTGGCCTGTTAGCTCATTTCAGCACAACACGATATGCAATGTGGTGTTTTCCTGAAACCTCACTACAGTTTATAAGCTCAAAAACAAATATGATTGGTGAAAGGAGACCTTTGTGACAATAGCCAGTGGAGCTTATGGCAAACTCTACAGCTTTTATCTTTTATACCCCATTCATTCAAAATATCCTTTATTAGAAATAACTGAGTGGGTAGTCATTTATTGGACTTTGGACGCTAACCATGAATGGCTAACTGATCAAACAACACAAAACCACAGAGAATATCAAGAGATTTAATCCAGCATAACAGACAGACAGAATAATAGTGCTGTGCGACATTTTCCAATGCACTTCTTTAAAATACTCCCTTGATCTAAAAGTTAACAGCCATTCACTTTTCTTTCCTTGACTTTCACACAACAGCCTTCATTTACTACTTTCGTATTCCTGCTGTGGAGAAATATAATGCTATAGAAACATGAAGAGGCACAGTTTTGTTTTGTTTTAGACAAAACACCCTTAAGGCAAAAAGTCTGTTTAAATGGTTTTCAACACTGAGAACAGACTAGCAGTCCAAAAAACAGCCTGAAATTAATCTATGAGTTGCCAACAAAGTCAGATGTCATACTAAGTATTAAAACATTTGTGCACCAGTGGTCTAAATAGTTAAGTGAGCAGAACATGAACTGATTTCCAAAAGGCATAAAGCTAAAGTGGAATCATTCTTCTCAGATTTTTAAGCAAGATTAGTGTATTGATTTGTTTTGTACAAGTTTACAGTAAAAAAAGGGAAAGGAGCACCATGCAAAAGTTTGTCCAATAATCAGCAGCCATGGGCTCCTCGAAGCAGCTGCCTAGCATTTCCGGAAATAAAAATTATTGATGCCCACAGACCAGGAGAAGGCTATAAGTAGCCAGCTAAGCGTTTTCAGGTAACCATTTCTTTAGTTCGTGATGCAATTAAGAAATGGCAGTTAACAGGAACGGTGGGGTTCAAGTTGAGGTTTGGAAGACCAGGAGAACTTTCCAAGAGAACTGCTTGTAGGATTTCTTGATAGGCGAAAGACCTTCAGGAAGATTTAGCAGACTCTGGAGAGGTGGTGCACTGTTCATCTATGCAGCCACACCTGGAAGAGTTATCGGAAGAAAACCTTTCTTGCATCCTCACCACATAATTCAGCATCATAAGTTTGCAAAGAATCATCTAAACAAGCCTGATGCATTTTGGAAACAAGATGTGTGGACTGATGAAATTTTTGGCCGCAATGAGCAAAGGTATGTTTGCAAAAAAAAGGGTGCCGAATTTCATGAAAAGAACAACTCTCCAACTGTTAAGCACAGGGGTGGATTGATCATGCTTTATGCTTGTGTTGCAGCCAGTGGGAACGGGGAACATTTCACTGGTAGTGGGAAGAATGGATTCAATTATATACCAGCAACTTCTGGGAGCAGACATCACCCCGTCTATAAAAAACGGAAGATGAAAAGAGGATGGATTGTACAACAGGATAATGATCCTAAGAACACCTCAAAGTCCACAATGGACTACCTCAAGAAGCACAAGCTGATGGTTTTGCCAAGGCCCTCACGGTCCCCAACCTAAACATCAAAAATTTGTAGATAGATCTCAAAAGAGCAGTGCATGCAAGACGGCCCAAGAGTCTCACAGAGCTAGAAGCCTTCTGCAAGGAAGAATGGGTGAAAATCCTTTTAAACAAGAACTGAAAGACTCTTAGCTGCTACAAAAAGTGTTTACAAGCTGTGATATTTGCCAAACAGGGTGTTACTAACTACCGACCATGCAGGGTGCCCAAACTTTTGCTTCGGGCCCTTTTCCTTTTTTGTTATTTTGAAACTGTAAAAGATGGAAATAAAAAAGTAATTCTGCTTAAAATATTAAAGAAATGTGTCATATTTAACTTTATGCCTTTGGGAAATCAGTTCATCATTTACTCGATTATCTATTTACAGTAACAGAAAATTTGACCAGGGGGGCTCAAACCTTTTCGTGCCACTGTATATCAAAATATTTAAAATGATCAAAATACGGTGCACATATACACTGATCAGCCACAACATTAAAACTGGTAACTGCTTTTAATGTTGTATGCGATTGGTAGGATGTAAGAATTAGCCTTAGTGCACATACAGAATACTTGCATAGAAAGCGTCCTTTAAGCACATTTACCAAAATGCCTAGAAGGATTTCATGTTTTCAAATTTTGAGAATAAAATCATGAGTTTTACAGAAGAAAATAAAAACAGCTAAAACATACTGTATTACAAAAGCATTGATAATTTCCAGTTTCCCCAAAACTCTTCTTAAAAGCTTTTGTTCCTAAAAAATATTTTGCATGTGTGTGTTTGTGTCTGTGTGAAACGAAATACATATTAAAAAGTCTTTATTTCGCTAGCCTGGAGGTTGTGTGGCTGAGATTTTAGTTTTCTTTCTTCTCTTCAAGAGGAGAGGATTAGTTGAATCTTCAACAGTTTTGATTTTAATTTGATCATAATCCACTCTCATTGTTTGCAGGGCATTTGTCATTTCCTCCTAATAACAACAAAAAAAATATCACTTTTATAAAAATGCATCCCAAGGTGGCGTATGCTCAATGTGCACATCCAGTTTTAAGTAAATATTATAAGGATTTCATTATTCAGTAACAGATTCAGGCAGGAAATATCTATGTCAAAAGCAATAAACTGCCATACATTGTCAAATTCACCCCCCATTTACTCAAGTCACGCACAATTTTTTAACAGCTGCAAAAAGTAAGAGTTGCAAAACAGTTCCTCCAACATCAAAGCTTCTCCTACCTTTTAAACAAGTAGCAAAAAACATGAACAGCACCAAGACTTACCTTAACCTTCTCCCAGACATCTTGTTCCTCGTGCAGCACGCGGCTGGTGTGCAGAGGCGTTTGTGGCACCTCCACGGACTGCTGCAGTGGTGAGAGAATATGGTCAAGTGTTTACCAAATCTCCCAAAGGTCTTTCTAAACTAGCAAATGCTCAAACAGATTCAAGCCTACAGGGAGCTTCTTACATTAATCCAGGGATGGTTTATGAACTCTGTGATGCTCATTCTTTGGGTGGGCTCAGTTTTCAGTAAGTGGCAGATAAGCTGTTTGGCTGCAACAAGAAATCACCATCATTATCATCATTGTTCATTGTTCATGTGTCCCATTATCATACGCAATATACTTGAAGATTTTGCAGTAGCTGCAAATACAGGGACTTTTATTATTTCCAAATGTAATCAATCTGGTCGCCAATTCCTATGAAAACATTTAAATGAATGTTAAATAAAGTGATAAAATCTGAATGGTTCTGCAACGCATAATATACCGAATCACGTAGAGCAGTAACTTATGATTATTTTCATAATTGATTAATTTGCTGTTTTTTTTTTGATTAACTGATTTATTGTTTTTTCTATAAAATGCCAGAAGATAGGGAAGAATGCCTGTTATAATTTTCCACAGACCAAGGGGACATCTTCAAATTTTTTGTTTTGTCTGACCAACAGTATAAAATCCAAAGATATTCAACAATGAAAGGTGTGGGAGCATACATTCAAAGTAAAACAGAAAGTAGAGTTAAGAAAGAGCTTTACAGATAACAGATACAGATAAACCATTTCCTATTTCAATTTCTAACATGCTTCCCTCTTACCTTCTTCAGACACATCAGACCACTCTGGGTTGGGGAACTCGTACTGTCCATTACATATCCGTCTTTTCATCCCTGGGGATATCGCCAGACCATGATATGAGAAAAAAGGAGGATATCCACAAAGTCTGTGTGTAAGACGGAAAGAAATGTCTGATGACAAGACGGATCCTGTTAGTGGCGGTCATTTAGAGAAGTTTCAGTGGGAAAGACGTGTCGCTGCAAAATTAAAATAGTAAATCACAAAAAAATACACCACACTGATTGACTTACAGAATATACATAATGACACCCAGAGACCACATGTCACAGGATCTGTCATACTTCTCTGGACCAAGAACTTCTGGAGCTGCCACAGTTTTGAGAGAAAATATTTAAATTAGACTGGAGAAATTGCTTCTTTTTCACATTTAATGTCTTTCATCATTCTTCGGAAAGACAGATGACTGCAAAAAACACAGGTCATTAAAGTAGCCACTTTCCACAGGAAGCAAACTGTCTGCAGATGTTTTAAATTTTAAATACCCTCAGGGAATTCATGCAATAAAATGACTGTGTCAAGTTAAGTTTGAAAAAGCACATGCCAAAATTTTATGATTCAAAATCTGGTTATAAAAAACTTGACACTGTTGAACTCTAGAGACAATGGAAAGAAAATGCAGGTAGCTTGTATATTGTAATTACATAATTACACATCACAAAGTTACACACGTAATTACCCAAAACAGTATGTTCGGTGCAGTCCCAAGACAAGTAATGCTTTGCACTTAACAGAAGACAATATTTAAACTATATTGTATTGCACAAACACAAAATTCCACAGATTTTTGTCTCACACCCACAAAAATTCATATAACAGAGACTATCCTGTGGACACAGTTGTTTCTACTGACCTATGGCTATCACTGACATCAGGAGGTCAAATCTCCCAGGACCTCACACAATTCAATTTGACGTTCTTCAAAGCAAAAATGCGTGTTCACAGCTGTGACTGCCAAACACCACAGGGGTTACATTAGAGTGTTGAAAAGAGGAGTTTTTGTGATACAGATATCAAAAATGTTGGATAGTGGGGCAGCTGAGACCAGTCTTAAAAACCATCCAGTGAAAGAATAGATCAACATTTTGGGAAATACACTGATTCACTTTCTTGCTGAAAGTTAGGCGAGAACAGAACAATACCACTCTCATATCTGTACCGTAAATATGAAGCTACATCCAGCGACACGTCTGTACAGAAAATATAAAGCTGAGGCCAGCAGCCACTTACCTTAGCTTAGCATAAAGACTGAAGCGTGGTATCGATCGAGAATGGTAACGATCTTTCCGTCGAACCCTCAGCGAAACTTTCCCAAAATGTTGAACTATTCCTTTGACTCCGAATTCATTGCTGTTATGCACTTACACCAACCACATGGTTTGTACCTGATTTGTACGTCACTTTGGATAAAAGCATCTGAATAAATGTACATGGTCTGCATGGACAAATTCCCTAGTGTATCTTCAACCTGATATAATTACATTCTTAAGTTCGGTGGTCTTACCAACGTAGTAGGGGGTAAAACATGGCGTTGCCAATGAGTTCAAAGTGGTGATTTCTTTGGCAAACCCAAAATCAGTCAGCTTGAGGAGGGCATCTTGTCTTCTAGAGGTGTACAGCAGGTTTTCGGGCTGAAAGAAAAAGGAAAAAAAGATTTTGGACAACAGAAATTGAATAACTGTTCAGCTGATCAGCTACAAGAGAAGAAAATTATTAAGAAACAGAAATAGAATTAATAACACATGCAAACCTAAACAAAAGTTATGTGTGTTTCATAATGACGTGCAAGTCGCGCCATTTCTTTTGAAAGTAAGAAACAATATGACCTACAGATCTAATTAAAGATGTTCACCAGCTCACCGGTCACATTTGTCTGGTAATACTTAAAAAACCTTTTTTCCTAGCTTGAGAAGCTATTGAAGAGGTGATAACCACTGACAATTTCAAAATAGAGAGGGAGACATGTAGAACTCTATTCTTGAGGAACAGGAGGTGGGACCACAGTTAAAAATGCTACAGATATGCTGATTATATGCTCAGTTCTCTCATTTTGCAGACTACCCGGTGACACAACAACGCATACGTTGTATGAAGTTAACACTTTGAAGTCCCCGGTTTAGTTTGGCCAGGAACCTCTGTCACATGTTATCTCCCTCTCTTTCTCCCCATAGTTTCTGTTGCCCCAGACTATCAACTAAAGGCAAGCACGTAAATAAATCAGCTTCCATATCCCATCTGGTGGTTCCACTCAAGTGGAATAATGCAGGTTGGACGTAGACTGTCAGTGTAATCAATCTCTAAATACGGGCTCTTTGACATATTCAAGATATTAAATTGTCAGTAAAACTTAAGCATAAGAGAAAAATAACAATTTTACTCAATGCTTTTCATTTCTTAAGAATAATCTAACATTTGGTCCACAAAAATAGTCCGCGCTTTTTGTTTTCTATTGCAGGGTAAGTCTGGCATACAGTATATACAGAGAGGTATTACCTTGATGTCTCTGTGAGCAATATTGATGGAATGCAAGAAATGTATGGCTTCTCCTATACTTTTCATGATGTCCGAGGCCTCTGAATAACAAGGGAGCAGAGGAGAGAGAAATAACATGGACAAGAGTTCATACAGAAAAATAGAAAAAGATTAAACAATTATTCAGCAGCATATTTTAATGATGATAATAGATGATAATAATAACGATAATCTGTTCCTCCTACCTCTTTCTGTAAAGGCATGATTCCCTCTGTCTTGGATATGACTGAATAATTCACCCCCATCCATGCTGTAAATGAAAAAACAGAAGAATTATGTGTGTAAAGGTTTAAGGGTATGTTTATTTTCCTCTAGTTCACCTCAGTGCAAAGGTGATAACATATGTGGCCGCAGTAGCACGAGGCTGTCTAAAGGCTACATATTTTGTGCACACAGAATTTAATTAAGATCCGGCCAATCGTAGCATTTTCTCCCATTTTCTCTGTCCAAAATAATACCCTGCCAGTTAACTCTTTAATTAGAAAACTATTAATCTAAATCTACTGTGGCTGAACATTCCACACTTGCAACCACTTGACTGAAAACTCCGTCATTATCTCAGTCTACTCACTTTTATTGTTTACAGTCCATCATGACACCACATTGCTCATATCATATCCACCTTCGAGTACATTTTCTGTGCTTTCGTATGTGGTGGCTGAAGACATCAGGAAGACGCCTGCCGTGTTACATTCTATACCAAGCAGCCTCTGCCTGCTTTTTATTACTCTCTGCCCTGAAGGGTTCTTGAAACTACTCACCTCAGTTGGTGTGCATTAAAAAAAGAAGCTGGCTCCATCATCACGCAGAGCAACTAATACGTACAAGCCACAACTCCCAGGAGCCATTCAAAAATGAACAATGTCCAGGGAAGGAAATCTACTTTTGTCAACATAATCTTTCATTTTTTAAGACCACACACAGATTATCAGCTAACACACCACTCCATCACAATGAGGAGGCACTTCTTGCCCTGGTAGAGATTCTCATAAACATCTATGATGGGCACAATGTGGGGGCAAGGTGACACCCTCCGGTGGAGCTCCACCTCTCGTCTGGCCTCCGGACAATCCTGCAGCATCTGAAACACAGATTGCCAAAAAAATGACTAGGTCTCAGACTTGTGCCAATTCATTTTGAAAGAGCAACAGCCAAAGGGGAATCTCCAATACTCGCCCAGTCAGTCAGTCACAGACATTCGCGTTTATAGGGCTGGCCCTGCTGTTGCAGACCAGCAAAAAAAAACCCCAGCAAAAGCAAAGAAATGAATAAATCTGAAAGCATGACGAGATTTCAGTTCCAAATGTAGCCATGTAAAGCGGCTCTAGCTGGTAATACGATCATATTTTGTTTGAATTTAGCTAAATTAAATGCCATTTTCCATCTCTGCAGGAACACTATGCCCCACTTACAAATGGAGCTGTTTTTAGTCAATTAATGGATTAGGTGAATGACCTTAACTGAAACTAATTATTTTGACAATTGAAAGAAAAATTTCCAAACATTTGCTGCCTCTAATTTGTCAGATGTGAAGATTTGATCCTTTCTCATTGCAATTTTGGGTGTAGAACAATGAGAATACTGTTAATTCTAGCAAAAAATTGAATAACCTTATATTAGGAGAAGAAATAACTGCATGCTGCATTTCAGGTGAACTGCTCTGTGATATTTTCACAACATCAATCCGTAGCAATCTCGGGGATGTCAATTTTACAATACAATTATCAGACTCTATCAGGGGACCTCACATTAAGATTTACTGTGGTACATTCAGAAACAATCATTTCCTTGACTTTTATATTTGTATTAGTCTGCCTCACACACTATAACCCATAATAGGATGCCCCTTCACAATACCTCACAAATGTTAGTGGCTTATTTAACAGGGTGCAATAGGTTTACTGATGAATTCTTGACTTGACTTGAAGGATAAGACGAGGAAGGCAAACTTGAATCAAAGTGTCACAATCTATAACTGGATGTTTAACTACATACTTATGCTGTAGACACTGTATATTTCGCTGCATTCATGTCTGTCCATTTTGGGTCAAACTCCGCCTGTAAATTTGGCAAAGAAGTTTCTGTAAAGCTGCCGCTGACCTACCTTTCACACTAATTAAGTGTTTTTCTTTTCAATATAAATACCATAAACCTCTATACTGCTGCTGAAGGGGGTGGATATACCTTACCTGACAAATGCAGCTACAAACTAGGAGGCACGCAAGCACAGAAAAGTGGGTGGGAGACACTTGTGTTTTATATAACAGATTAGCATTTAAAGTCTATACAAATATATGGCTCTCCAAAATAGCCCGAAAAAAAGGGACAACTCAATAATCACTATGCTTGTTTTAAACAAACAAAGGTCAGGTAAAAAGATTGGTCATTTGCAGGTTTCTTCACTTTGTTCGGCCATCTTAAAGCACCTTCACAGCCTAATAAAAGCTGAGAGTATCCTATCTGCATGATACCTTGTCCTGCTGTACCCCACCATAAGTCATCATCTCTCAGTCATCTCCGGCCTCTCGCATGAAGCTACTTTTAGACACAGGCATTTTCCCCCCTCCCTCTCTCTCTGGCTGGCAGCCTTCGGAGAGGAAAAGTCAACGCTCCTCTTTAAAAACAGACACCTGAACATGGTAGGCCACAGGCCAGAGCTATTGGTAATGTATGATTTACAAACTCTGGAACAGAAATTACACCCTGAGAAAGCCGTCTGTTGTCTACGAACACCTAAATGCCAGAAAATTACAGGTTTCTGTGATAAAGAAATTCTACAAATCACATTTGATGCCAACAGTGACTCCACCTCTTGAACTCGGGTAGAACTCCGAAATACTCGCCTGTCACTCCAGATGCACCAAGAAAATGGTTACTCTGTAGTTGGACACACCTCACACATGCCCTGGGAGTGACTACTTGATCCCAGAAGAATGCAGTGGGGTAACATACTTATTCATTTATCGCTCCCCACTGGCTGAAACTCAGGCATTTTAATGGAGGATGCACACTGTCCTGAGGACTGTCCTGTGAAACTGGACTGACTGACTGACTGTCAAAAATTTCTTAAAAATCAAAGATAAGAAACAAGCATCCGTTAATTTTCATCTCAGCTTGACACAGTCTGAGTTCAGCCTCACCTGTACTTTCCTAGTCCGGTTCTTAGAATGTGACAAATAGCAGACAAGCTCGATGAACGAAGGTTGTTAGTCAGTGACAGCCAGACTTCAGTCCTGGTTACTGTACACAAATAATGAAAACCGAGTTTCAAAGGCCTCTAAGAAAATCTTCCTCTAAATACGTATATATGTAGATATCAAGTAAATGGCGCAAGAGTAGCCCAACAGCTAAAGGAAATGTTAGATACGTGCACACGGCATTGATGCACAATGCTGTTTTGTTATCCCAAAAAAATCTACATGCACGTACAGCTGCCATGATTAGTTGATTAACTGATTAGTCGATCGACACGTAATTAATCAGCAAATATTTCTATAATCGAATAACCGTTTTAGTCATTTTTTCAGCAAAAATATCAAAATTGATTCTCAAATGTGAGGACTTAATGCTTTGCTTTGTCATGCATGAGAGTAAACTGAATATCTTTGGATTTTAGACTGTCGATCGGACAAAACGGGACCTATGGAGACCTCACCTTGGGCTCTGGGAAATTTGAGCGGGCATTTTTCAATATCTTTTGACATTTCATAGACAAAACGGTTCATCACTTAATTGTAAATAAAATAATTAGCAGAATGATCTATAATGGAAATAATAGTTAGTTGCAGCCCTACGTGGCTCAGTTCTGTGCAATCTATTCCAAACTACTGGATTGGAGTTTTTAAATGACCTTGAAACTAAAAGTAGGCAGAAAATCACAATAAACTCGACAATCCCTCAGTGCGCCGACTGAGATCTCTGTTATTACTTGGGAAAACCGGTGAGAGCTGAGCTCCTGGTAGTAATAGGCGCTGCAAGTGCGTGTTTACTCTCTGAAGAAGACTACACCTCTTTCAATTCACACTCCATAGACCTGTGGTCGTTTGTGGTCGTGATGATTACTACGTTATTGCACAAACCAGTGAGATTAAGACAACAACATGTTTACCTTGAGTGCATACTTTTCTCCACTCTCTTTGTGGAATATTTCCAACACTCTGCCATTTATCCCCATCCCGAGCACCTGACTCGTTACACGGTAATCGTCTGTTATCACATTCCTTCTCATTTCAAGAGGGCTGTTAAAAGGTTTCACGAAAAATTGTGGGAAAGGAGCGGAGTTGAGACTAGGCTGCTGTTGGATCGGGAAAACCGGCTGGTGTTGATTCGACATGTTAACTGACGGCCACACATGAGTGAGACAAAGGGGTGTCCAACAGGTGCGATCCTTGTCTCGCCTCACTGCAAGTCACTGTCTTGGCTGGGCGTTGCACCCAACAGATGGCTCTTGTTGTCCTTGTGTGACATTAGCCCACCGCTAGCAGGGCAGCGACGCAGCTCTGACTCAAGTCCTGCGACGGGCAGCTGTACCGGCCGGGTGGCTGTCCAGAAAGTCCGCTTCCAACTGCGGTTCCCCGTCACACGGCGAGGCAGTTTAGCGGCTGGCTCCGCTAATTTAACTCCATAAATAACATTACATAAATATGATTGTCATTTGATCGATTTAAAAAAAAAAAAAAAAAAAAGGCCAAACTTCCGGGCTGAAATGGTGGACGTTAAAGCAGCATCTCTGTCCGACGGCCGGGCAGGGGCGTGCCGGTAGGGTGTGTGTGTGTGTGTGTGTGTGTGTGTGTGTGTGTGGGTGGGGTGGGGGGGTGTCACTCACTCTGCCACCCGGCTGCCACCCCAAACCCCAAGTCAGGCCTTTTGGGACTACCAGGCCCGCAGGTTTTTGTGAAAAACCAGATACCCGAGTCACGCAGAAAAGAGGTGGAAATCGTGTTGACGTGATTCACTTTGCTCGTTCGGTTCAGACTTTCGTGGTCACTGACTATGCAGTTTGTTCACCTCTTTACTGACGATAACAGGTCACATCACCATTCAAATGCACCCCAGTGTGTCTACGTCTGCGAGTGAACACGCCACTATTTGAGGGCACTTCGCTAAGTACGAAGGCAAAGTGAAATCATCACTTCTCAGATGCACTCAGGTATGTGTGTGTAGATTAGTTCACGCATCACCACTCAAACGTGGCCTTCTTCAGTACAACCAGAAGTGAGTGAAAGCATCACCGCATCATATGGTTCTGGAGATTGGTCCGTAAATAGCCTGTTTATTGTTTTTGTTACTCGTGTGCAACACCGCATGCTTTGAGTTTTGAAGAGACTGAAGTAAAAGATGTAACAAAAGTGTCTGATGTGTCACAGTCACTGCCCCCCGTGCTACGTTATACTCTTTAATAAACCTGTTTTCCAGCGCGTTTGTGAGGTTGAACTGATACACCAGAAAAAAAAAGGCAATGGGAAACTAGCCAATCGCCCTTTTTTTTCTTTTTCTGTTTTTTTTTTTAGCGGGTTTACCAGCGTTTAAAAAACTGCATATACCGGCTTATTTTGGTGTACAAAGGGTATTTGTAAGTGAACGCACCACCACTCAAAGATAGCCGACTTCGGTATGTACAAAGGTAAGTGGACGCATCACCTATTCAAAGGTAGCCTACTTCAGTACATACAAAACACACTTCCTCCCTCCCTCGGTCTCTCTTTACTCACAGGATCCCTCCGTGGCGGCTCAACGTCTCGCTGTGACTCCTTAGCAAAGAGCAAGGACGTTTTCTTTGTAGCTCTGGCGATGGGTTGTCACGGCTGCAGCAGTATTTTTGATTAACTGCTGAGCGGTTGACTCTCTGCTGGACACTGTTCAACAAGGGGGCACTCCAAACGTTAGTCATCTGACTGTGCTCGAAGCAGTTTTTACAACTGCACTGGGCAAATCCTGATCAGTGATGGAGGGCAGCACTCAGATCCTGGACTCAAGTAAAAGTATTAGTGTCACACTGTAAAAAAATCTCCATTACAAGTAAAATCCTGAACTGGAACGTCCTCACTGTCCTTAAAGTATTACAAGCAAAACCACTCAATGCAGAAAATGCACTCCCTGTGAGTGTAACACCATCATATATCATTTGATTATCATTACTCGTGCATTAATGGAAAAGCAGGATTTTGCTGATGTAGTTGATTGAGGTGGAGCCACTTTTTTTTTTTAAAACTGTTTTGCATAACACTGCAACTAATGATTATGTTCATTATGCATCTGCTGATTATTTTCACGATTAATCAATAGATTGTTTGTTTTGTAAAATTTCAGACAGTAGTGATAAATGACTGTCACAATTACCTAAAGTTCAAAGTGACACCTTCACAATGCTTACTTTGTCCAACCAACAGTCCAAACCTCAAATTATTATTATTATTATTATTATTATTATTATTATTATTATTATTATTATTAAAAACAAGTTACTATTTTTCAAATAATTAAAGGGAAAAGTAGCAAATCCTCACTTTTTGCAAGCTGGAACCAAGAAATATTTGGCATTTTTCCATAACTTAAACTAATAATCAAGAGAGTTGCCAATTATTTTTCCGTCACTCAAGTAATCGATTAATGAACAAATCGTTTCAGCTGTACTTGTGTTGGGTTGGGGGCGATATATTACTGACAAGTTTAAAACAGAAGTATAAATAAATAGATAAACTCATTTTTGTCGTCATAATAATCTATGTGTTTCATTCGTCTCGCGGAACTAACGTTATGTCCAATTGTCGAGTTACAGTTTCACATCGGAAATAAATATGCGTCGGACCATCATACCCAGAGAGGAACAGTTGATCAGTGTAAATCCAAAATAAGAAACATGCTAGTCAGTGTCTCCGGTTCATAGGCGTTGTTTTAGGTTATCTTTGCTGGTGTACTGAAAACGGTTACATTATTTCAGAAGCGGACATGTTGAGCTTGTTGCAGTAGTTGTTCGTTTTCTTAGAAGATGTTTGCCAAACCGTTCCGTGTCAAATCTAACACGGTGATAAAAGGATCAGACAGGTGAGTCAGTGCTGCAGCCAGCTCAAACCAAAATAGTTACTTTTACTCGGAGCCATTTATTCTGTGTTTTTTTCAATGTAGTCAATTATTGCAAAATACTCTCACCATCTAAAGGCCGCCGAAGACCTCAACTGACATTCCCAGCGTACTGCTTGTGTTAAACTTCATGTTTGTCCACGACGCTCCGTGTGTAATAGATTCACACCCAAGCTGTGTGTATTTGCTAGTTAGTTGTATTTAGCTATCTTGAATTTCCTGTAAATCCCAGCATCTGGACTGAGATGGAAAAAATCAGCACATGATTAGCTGACAGTGTGTCAGTATCCAGCTAAATATTGTTTATCATTGTAATGTTATTTTAGAATTTTTGTTCATGCTGTAATTAAATACAAGACTTTTCTTTCGAAATTAACAGTGCAAAGCCAACAAATCAAATTCATCTCAAATTTGAGAATCTGTAACAATCAAATATTTTGCATTACTGCTTGAAAAAGTAATTAAACTATTATTTCATTATCATAATAGTTGCCAGTTATTTTCCTTTTGACGAACTAATTGATTAATCGTTTCAGCTCCAGGATGAATAGCAACTTCTGGTTATGATATCGCTCAGCCCTGGTGGCTAGAGTCGCACTGATTTAGTAGGTAAATGCCTGCAAATTCCTGTTCACTGGGACAGATTATTCACCAATCACTCAGCATTCATAGAAAGAGGGCACAAATAACACCAAAATTTCAGAGGACATTTATATTTCTTTGGCAAGCAGGCCTTGTATTAAATATTGCATCTCTAAAATATGCAAAATATGTACCTTATCTGTAGCAGTAGGTATTGAAAGTGTGACATTACCCACTGAATGAGACTTGTTTTTGTTACTGTCTTTAGGAGAAAGCTCAAAGCTGACGTATCTGCAGCCTTTCCTTCACTCTCTGCTGAAGAGCTGTCGGAGCTGGTCCCCAACAAAGAGGAATTAAATGTAGTGAAGATTTATGCACATAAAGGCGATGCTGTGACACTTTATGTTCTTCACAAAAATCCACTGTTCTTTGAACTAGAGAAACGACTTCATCCTACAGGTAGTAAGCTGGCTATTAAGTAACACTGAGATGACTGAGTTGCTGTGATGCTGAAAGCTCCTTTAAGTGACTTATTTTGACTTTGCATTGTTATATTTTTCAGTGTATGTGCTGTGGCGCTACCCTGCTCTCCTGCCAACATTCAGGACATGGCCTCCTGTGCTTCAGAAGTTGATCGGCGGAGCAGGTATGTTCCTTTTTCTATGATCAAGACCTGGTCTGATGTTTAATACTGAACATTTAAATTGACGTTAAGTAAAAAAAACTGTGTTTCCCCAAAGATCTCATGCTGCCAGGCGTAGTGGTGCCTACAAGTGGTCTTCCCGATGTGACACAGGGCGACTGCTGTGCTGTTACATTAGTGAACAATAGGTAAGTTATTCTAAAAGACTTGGAAAGATTTCTAACACGTTCCTCACAGATTAAATTGTGACACTGTTCTCCTGGTTGATTGTAGAGCCCCTGTTGCAGTCGGCACAGCTGCAGTGTCCAGTGCAGATATGCGCAGTTCAGGCATGAAAGGAAGAGGAGTGTGTGTTCTCCACACATACATGGATAATCTCTGGTGAGTAGCTTCCATCCCCTTACATTGTGTGAATGACCATTTCCAGCAGAGTATGACATTTTGGGAAATATGTGTCGTCTTAGCTTGACGAAAGTTTGATGAAAAGATCGATACCACTCTCATAACTGTTCATCAAATATGAAGCTACTGCCAGCAGCCGATTAGCTTACCTTTAAGACTGTAACTGGACAGAGCCAGGCTAGCTTTTTTTCCCCCTGTTTCCAGTCTTTGGGCTAAGCTAAGCTAACCATCTAGGGGCTGTAGCTGTATATTTACCAGAGAGATGTGAGAGTGATATTGCTGTTGTCTATTGATTATTGAGATCCCCATAAGTTGTGGCCTTCCAGGGATCCAAATTAATCAACAAGTTTGCACTTGCAATAGATACAGCAAACAATGCAGTTACATCGCCATTGCTATTACCTGTCTTCAGCCCTCAGCCATTGGTGATGATTATGCATTTTATCTATTCTTGCCAGTAAATCAAGATGAGACAGTAATATGGCTTGTGTAACCTTCCAGGTGAGCTACCCTTAGGACAGTTGCCCCCGGACAGTTTAGCCTCACTCATAAGCATATTTTTCCTTCTTCAGGTGGAAAGTATAAGTAGGCCCTAAGCGCACCACTCCTGTGTCCATCTCAGGGACTGCTGTGAAGTTGATAGAGCAAAGCTGACCCAGTCCCCAATGGCCATTGTAATAACAACCAAGGTTGTAAAGATACGAAGGACCGAGACTCCGGTCATGGGAGTGAACAGTCATAACAGAGGGGTCCTTCAGCTTCTGAAGGGCCCCTGGGAAAGTACGGCATGAAATATACAATGTGAGCTAGGTTAATGTGGTTGAATGTTTAGGATTTTGTACCTAATAGAACCTTCACACATGCATGAATAGCTGCTGTGGTCCCATGAAGAATATCCTTATTTTGACATGTAGCAAGTTTTGTATGAGTTTTGCATGGGTTTAAATATGCTCTGCAAAGAAGATGACCTTCAGAATTGGGTGGCATTAACTTGTATTGCTCATCTCTATTCTCCTCGGCCAAGCTTCAAGAAACGCTTCTGCTTAAAACATCTGGGTCTTCCATCACGGGTTAACCAGCTCAGAAGATTCACATCACATTTATCACAATCACTCACCCATTTCTTTTCTTTTTTTTTAATGTTCAATCATTCTCTAAGTCGAGTCGAGTAAACGTTGCACATGTGGTTTTTTATATCCTTTTTTTTTTTTAGGGCTTTTGGGGATAAGTCAGGTCCTCCTACTTTATCGGATGCAGATAGCGAAGGACATGGGATGAATGGAGAAGAATATGAGGATAATGAGGAGGACGAAGAGAAGGAGGAGGTTGAGAAGTGTGTGGAGGAGGAGCAGATTCCTGGGGAAACGGTCACAGATCCAGTCTTTTCTCGTATTGAGGAGCTGAGTCTAGCTGAGCAGGAGGAAGAGAAGGGTGAAAAGGGCAATGAGGAAGACGATAAAAACCAGGACGAGCAGAAAACGCCACAAGGTACCAGATTTAGTCACATCTCCCATCACGTTTGTTAAAATTTAATTTAAAAGGGAATTATTTCAGATTGTACATCTCACTTTGAAGAACTTACCACCACAGTTATGCAAAATGTTCTTTTAATAAGATTTATCCACAGCTTCATAAGTCCTGTTATCTCAGCTTGAAATCAATTTTTCACATATTCACTACTAAATGGTTTATGGGGCAATGTGACCATGGTTCTGTTTTGTTAATTCAAGTGAAGAATAATATTTTCGCATGTGGCAAAACATGAGCCTGTTGAGAGAGAGAAGTTTTTGACGCAGATACCGTACCCTGATTTCACAGAGGTAATGGATGCCCTACTCGTGCAGTGTTTTCTGCATGCCCTTAAGAGCAAGGTGAAGAAATCAGAGCTCCCTCTACTGACCAGTACATTTCTCCGCAACCACATGTTCTCCTGCTGGTAAAGTACAGTTCATCTTTTAAGAAGTGCTGGGGAGGAATTAAATTTAGTACTGAAAATTACGTTGTATTTTTTCAGCCCAAGTGGAAAGCAACTTGATATCAAGAAATCCAGCTATAAAAAGGTATAGCAGATGACCAGAATGTGACATTTACACATATAAATAGACTAATTTATAACTCCTCCACTAGGCATCTATTCACTGTTTTTCCCCAAACAGCTGTCCAAGTTTCTTCAGGCCATGCAGCAGCAGCACAACCTTGTGCGAGTGAAAGAACTGGCCAAGGGTGTGGAGAGCATTGTGGAGGTCGACTGGAAAAATCCAGAGTGAGTCAAGCCCTGCCTAACCTTAAGGTAGTTCTTGGTTGAGATTCAAACTCACAACCTGTCCACATCCACACTGACAAGGCCCTCTTTTTTTTCTGTTGCATTACTCTAACACTTTATAGACTGCGTTTGTTCAACGTTCCTAAGGAAACGGATGGTGAAGCAGCTCCTGTTCAGGAAGGAGAAACTCCGTACCATCCTCCTGAGATCACATATCTGTACTCGGTGTCTGCTCGGCTGGAGCCTCTCTTTCTGGATGCAAACAAGAGGTGGGGTGTGTGTGAGTGCATGCTTCTGCTTCCCCTTCTGACAGTGGGGGGACATAGAAGGGAGAGTGTAATCCTGCGTGTAAGCAAACATCCACAAGTTTCAAGTTCACTTGAATGAGACTGAAAATCCCTACCAGCTCCGGGAGGGCTGCGCTGTAGCTGACCTCGACCTCTGAGCTTCCTGCGAGGGAATAAGACAATATTCCCACACAATTCTTTATCGTAAAAACTTTTTCCAAATCAGTCCTTTGCTCACTCATTTACTACTCCATATACTCTATAATAGTCACTCAATAGTTTTCTCTCTAGGCACTAAATTGAAATTTTTCATGCTGCAGAATCATTTTGTGTCATTACTGACAACCACAGTGTCATGAGACTGTTATTTTCCGCATCTATAAAATATGACGCTCTGCATTTGGGGGAGAGCTGATAGAAAGTAGTGTACAGTCATTCTGACATGTCGCGGTAGGAAAAGCGCAGATGTTACTAATAACCTTAACAGTAGTTCAGTTTTATTCAAGAATCCCACTAAGAAATGACAGTGTGACAGTGAGCCAGCATGCACAACACCACTTCTCTTGGATGTTTGACCTTCTCTGTGCACAGTTTGTTTGCACATTCATCTGCTGAAGTTGGAAAGTTTCTCTGACCGTTTTAAATATGAGTTTAAGGCGTGTATATGAGCATGAGCATGATGTTGCGACACTGTCGACCTACTCTATATTAAAATTGCCCTGAGATAAACCTATGATTTGGCACTATATAAATAAAATTGAATTGAATTGAATTGAATTGAATTGAATTCAGTAGCATTACAAAAATATATGGAAACTCAAACTGAAGATACCTTGATACATTTGTGCTTTGGTTCCCTGCAGGAAAGGAACAATCCTGCAGCCTGCTGAAGTGAGAAGTATTGTCATGGAGTATGTGAAGAAGAATGAACTGGTGGTTGAAAATAATAAAAAGTAAGTAGGTGCTTAAATTCTCTTAAGGGAAATCGGTGTGTTGACGACATAGAGTGCATCTGAAAACAACAGATATCAGCACATAATGTCAGTGTTACCTCCACCAACAGAGTTTGGTAGAGCTCATGGTTTTGCTGTATTTTGTGTTTGTCTATGAGGATGTTCTAAGAATGATTTAATGAATTTGCATCTGACAATCAAACTCTGTGTCTGTCAGCTGACACAAGAGGAAGAGGAATCTCCATTCTTGGAATAATCAACACAACACTGAAGACACTGAGCTCAGTGATGGTTTAAATATAACCACCCTGCCAGTTTATTCATAACTGGATGCAGTAGTTAAAGGACAGGCTTAGTGGCCACTGAACAAATATAGAGCTGACCTCAGGACATATGATGTTTTTATAACTGGCTAAAATGCTTAAATGTGACTCAGAAACTGAGGAGACATCTCATGTTTCTCATGAAAATTTGTGCATCATCTGATGTGAAACAAATTGGTAATGACTGACGTGAGAAATTAAATAAAATCTGTCATGGTCCTGGACAGCACGTTTCCTGTTGACATGTTGAGAGCCATCAACTGTATGATGTGACCCCCCCCCCATTACAAGTACCTTAATAAGCTTTTCTCACCTCTGACAGTTACGTGACCATAAACCCGACTCTATGTGACTGCTTGCTGGAGAAATCAGAGTACCAGGAGGTAGAGTCTCTCAAGTGGGATGACCTCTTCAGCAGGTTAAGACTTATTTTATTATTTTATATCTCATTTTGTTCTTTAAGGGACCATGTACAATATTGAACAAAAATGCTGTCATTACCCATTCCATTCAGTTCTTGAATACCATCATCCATTATACCAGCCTGAGTCAGCAGCGAACATACTGTATTTACTAATTCCGGCAGATGGAGGCAGTCAGCATCATCACTGTGGGAGGAGCATGGGATAAAATAATCACCCTAATGCCACCTTTAATCCAGATCTGATATGTAAACAACAGTATCACTGCTGCTTTTAAGTCTGAGCAGCAGTGATATAATCTGTGGCCCTGGCCGGAAAAAAGCAAAGACCTCCCTTGCATTTCTTTTTCCAATCCCGGGAGTTTTTAAGAATTAACAGTGTCGTCATCTATTTGAAGGATTTCTGATGACTTTGATGAGTGAAGTGGGAGTGTCTATTTTTAAGCCAGATTTATACGTCTGCATCAGGGTGTTGCAGAAGGTCTGTAGCTCCACTGGAGGTGCTGCTGAGGCTGACATGCACCTCCTCAAAACATGTGAATACACATTGTGGGCTACGAAGATACCACATGGAGACCACAAGATTTGCTGTGATTTGCTTGGCCAGGAGAGATTGTTGATAGCGAAGACAACAGAGCAAGGTGAAGAAAGGTCCAGTGTTCGTGTCTTTTCAGAAACGCTAGACATATATATATTTGTGATGTAGCAAAGACTTTTTCAGGGCAGTCCTTATTACTTTGGGTAAATGAAGATTGCATGGCTTGGTTATCATCTCCTTTGAAGGTAGCAATAACATTTCAAGTGCAGACCTTCACATTATCTCACTGAATGTGAATGAAAGAAGTATAAGTACAATTTTAGTTTACATGTGTTTTTGATAATCACATGCTATACATTGCTATGTTAGACGGACATGTACAGTAGATAAATTAGTAGACACAATTCAACAGTATCTCCTATCCTCTGCCAGTGTCCATCTCTCTATCATCCAACATTTGGTGCTGATTAACCAATTAAACCTCATTTTCACAGGACGTTGGGAAGAATGCAAGAATGCTATCAAGTTATGTTCCCTGGACAAACACCCATAATAAAGAAGGGCCACATTGAGCCCATAGAGATCTCTGTGGCTTCTCGAGGCTCCAATAAAAAGGTGACAACTTAAGCTACAATCTCTTTCATTTTCCCAGCTATAGACCATTGTAGATTTTTTCAAAAGTCTTTTTATATTCACTAGTTTACAGTCAACTTCCATGCTAAATACTCTGAGGCTGTATTTAGAAACAGCTGTGCTTTGAGCTAAATGATAACTGTAGCATGCTAACATACTCACGGTGACAATGCTAACATGCTGTTTGTTCAGCAGATATAATGTTGACTATTTTTGCCATCTTAGTTTAGCATGTTTAAATTGCAAAATTTAAATTTTGACCTAACGATGCCATGAGATTAACAGTTAAGGGTTCCCAAAAATTATCAGTTTTTCTATCAGCCTGGCTGATTTATTGGTATAACAGTTTCCATGTGGTATTCTGTAGGTGACTCTAATAAAAAACCTGGAAGTGTACGGTTTGGATCCTGCTGTTGTGGCCACTGCTTTGCAGTACAGAGTCCAGGCCAGCTCCGTCTTACATCCCATCCCTGGGGCCAAGGATAAAGTCCTGGTCCAGATCCAAGGCAACCAGATTCACCAAGCTGGCAATTTACTTTTAGGTTTGAAACTTAATAATACTTAAAATATCTCACAATTTCTCTCAATTGTTTCTCTCAATTGCTTTATTTGTACCAAGAAATTAAGTTTGTCTAATCTTTTATTTAAATTTTAGATCACTATCAAATTCCTCGCAAGTACATCCAAGGACTAGACAAAGCTCTGAAAGGTGGCAAGAAGAAGTAGCATTTCTACCTGCTATACAAGCTGTTTACTTTCTTTTAAAGCTGCTTTACTGTATGTAAACATAACAACAACAAACTGTTCACCTTTCATGTAATAAAGTTGATTCACTGTCAACTTCTGAAGGTTGATGAATGACGTTGTTACTGCTTTATTGTTCTGAGTTGGCTACCAGAGATATTTCAGAGTAAAGTTACTGATGGGGCAGTTAAACCAGACGAGCATTGTTTCACTCCAAGGTAATTCATTTCTGATGTTGAAAGAACATGAGGACAAAACTCTTATCTCAGATTTAGATCATCAAAACCATTAAACATACAGTGAAACCGCCAAACTGGTCAAACACTGATGTAAGCATAGATTGTATTAGATAGAAATTTAATTAATCCCAAAGCAAATCCAGTATCTTATTCAGTACAGACAAAACAAACCAGTGCAAACCAAACAACTGAAGTAATAACAGTTATGGCAATAAAAGCCAAAATAAAAACTCATAACAATGAGATTAAGACTAAAATAAGTAATAATGACTATTGACAAAAAGACAAGTCAATAAGTAGATCATTTGACAAGGTACACCAATGATAAGCAGAGGAAACATAATAAACAAACCACTATTACAATTCAATGGGAACTATACAGGAATGTGTAAGAAGAGGTAGTGCAAGTGTCTTACACCCAGTTTATTGCTGCGACCAAGAATGTTTTATATTTTCAGTCGTAAAAACATTTGAGAGGACAGTCCTCAATCTCTGCAACAGTGGAGAGACATCAGGGAATGTGTGAAGACAGAGACGGGGAAAGACTTGTACCATGGTCACTCCAACAAACCCATGCAAAGAGAACAGCTACAAACTTACTAATCTACCAATTGGTAACTGAAAAATCCTCATTAAGACTGATGACAAGCGAGAAATGTATGCAACATGGTTAATATCAAAAGTAGATTCCTGAAAGTAATCTGCACAGAGAGCAAGAGAAGTCCGGTTCAGACAGAAAATCATGTGGGTTAAGGCCGAGACAGGAGGAAGAGAGTCAACCAACAAAGCGGGCAGTTTGAAGACACATCCCTCCGGTGTCCATCCTATCTAAAACAAACAGCCTGTAGGACCAGATGGCCACACAGACACATGAATACACAGCAGCCACATCAAATACACAGACAATCTGATATATAAGCATACACAAATATACATGAACGAGTCGTGGCTGTGTCATTGATCCAGCAAAGCAATGGTCAGGCTAATGATCAAAGTGTCCCTCTACATGTAAACATAATAAAGCATGAATTTGTCTCAACTCCAACTGACCTCCTCATCAAAGTGCTCACATAAGAGCAGACGCTCGCCCTATTTCTCTCTATGAAATAGGGTTTATGGTCACTATGTGTGAGTTAGCCTTGTGCTGCACAGGGGTGTGTGTGTGTGTGTGTGTGTGTGTGTGTGTGTGTGTGTGTGTGTGTGTGTGTGTGTGTGTGTGTGTGTGTGTGTGTGTGTGTGTGTGTGTGTGTGTGTGTGTGTACACTGATCAGATGATAAATGTGGAGATACTGGTGATATATGAGGAGATGAAAGACAGACCGTTAAGGGGGGGGCGTTTGAACACAGTGCAGGGCCCCAACTTGCCATAACTGCAAAGGATGAAGAAAAACATATGTTCTACACCCCTAAAACATGCAATGTTTTCCAGGTCTTACCGTCCGTATTGATACAAAGATATGCTGTACATATGCATGTGTGTTGTTGTCAATCCATGATTGAATCACCTTGGCATACTCAAACATGCGCAGGTCAGTGTACATGCTCAGGGCTCTAGATTCATGGACAGTACGTTTGTAAAGTTTGGCTGCCTCATGGAATTTCCCCTGGTAGGCAAAGACGTCTGCCAGGAACAGCTCATTGTCGTTCTCACCCCGCTTCTTCCTCTCCTGCAAATCAGTCAACACAAACAGTGGCATAGATGCAGAGATAAACACTCGTGCATGTATACACACACACACCAGTTATACATGCGTGTTCACCCACACAATGAGTAAAACAACGCGGAAGGGACTAAAAACTATTGGTTTGCTTGGTGCAATGAGTTTCATTGATTAACCCACACTAAACTCTTTCACTGTCAGTCATAATAAAAATTAGAGAAAAAACAATATTTCTATAGAAAGCAGGAAACATTTATTTCCTGTCACTGAAAGAAAGCACACTTTCAATGATGTATGTCACCATTTTCAAAAGGGAACAGAGCAGAAACATTTTCCTGGCACTAGCCAAGTTCAAAGACTTCCCTCTGCTCTGCATGCAATATTTCGAAGGAATGTGCATGAGCTCAACTGCATGTAAATGTTTGCTTGCACATATGTGTGGACCGGACCGAAGTAGGTCAGTAAGGATATAAGTTCCTCCCTTGTTTAAAGTTTTGAAGTAGAGCCCAGAGAAAAGCCCTAGCAATTAAATGCATGATGACAATAACTGTGATGGCCCTTGTTTCCCCTCAGCCTTGTCCAACTTTGATGATGTCCGCTCTGGCCAGAATAGATATAGATAATACTTGGCATTATACTATATTGAAGAATTTTTTTCTTTTTCTGAAGAGTTACTATTACCTCAATGCTATTGATGAGGTCCAGATAGCGCAGTTCTCCGATTCTAATGAAGGCCTGAAAATGGGAAAGTAAAAGAAATAGTTTAGAAGATAGCCTCTTAAAATTTCAGGTTTTGTGTTATCTTTTGTAGAAACCAGCTTCTTGAAAACCCTACCTCAAAAGTTACAATATGGACATCGCTAGTGTATATATTTGGCTGCCTGGGTAAAGTACATACTATTAATTGATGGTGAGTCTTTTCAGCTGACATGAAGCCCAAGAATAAGGCTAAGGTACAGGCAAGGTACTATCACCACATTTGGAGGAGTTAATGCTACTTGTAATTTTGTATTGTCCTGTGAAGATAAAAGCAGTAAAAACTGAAAAGGCTGATAAAACTGGTCTCGATCACAACAATTTGTGTGTGTCTGACTGGCCTTCTTGGCAGTGTCAAAGTCAAGTCCCTCCAGGGCTTCTGTGGCTAAATCCCTCCAGTCACTGTCTGTCACACCCAGACGGGCGATCTGATAGGCCTCCTTAAACATCTTCCTCTCCAGGTACTGGTACATGGGTGCTGACTGGACCGAGCAAAAATACCACCGTTAAAAGTCATTACAAAATTAACAGTGTAAAAACAGCAGCAAATTAATTAATAAGTAGGAAGAGGACCACCAACAAAATCATACCTTCACCACATACTTGTCTCAGTAACTAATAGCAAAGCAGTCCAATTAAGTTATTTTCTTTGTAGTACAAGCAAGTACCATGATATTTAAGATACACCGGCCACTGGCATAGACGTGCTCTCAAATCTATATTATGACCACATGGAACGCTGTCATTGCCTTCACGATAGGACAAGCTGACAACATGCTACACACCTGAGGCACCTCCACAGCTGACATGCAATAGACGTGGAGACAGAAGATCTTAGAGCCATTGTAGCCGACCATAAAGCCTTGCATCTTCTGCTGGTGTACAGGGAAGTTGCTAGCCTTGATGTTAAGGTACCCGTTGCCAGAGAGGTGTTCTAGGCCACGCTGTTAGCATTAGGCTCCTACAGTGAGAGCAAAAGAAAAGGAGGCGGGTAAAGGTGGGCAGTGGGGGAAATGGTCTAGAGGTGATTGTGGAACATAGACCAGGCAGGAGTACATGAGTAAAATATGTACCTGTGCTTAAGGCAAATAATTATACACACACACATATTTCTATTTTATTCCACTCCACTGCAACTCTGAAATGTATTTTAAAATCAGCCATATTAGCTTCCTCAGCCATACACTTTACTCTCTCCACTGCCAGCTGACCTGAAAAAGCAGTTCTTTACTATTGATGTCATAGACCAGGAGAGTGCTGTGCTCATCCACCACAGCCAGTTTATTGCGGGAGGCGCTCATGTCCAGGCAGCGCACTGACGTTGACAGCTTCAGCAGTGTGATGGGAAACGGGTTGTCAACAAATATCTTCAGGATCTACATCACAAAAACAGTGACCAGCAGAACACGATCAGAATAGAACATCGGTGCTAATGCTAGTTAAATCCATATACTTTACTTTACTTTAATTATAATAAATGTAAACTCTACAAGGGATGTATTTTATGACTTGCAGTCCCATCTACATACAATAAATCTCATCTTCTTCAAGAAGAAAAATGGACAAATTCCTGGACCATTGGCTTCTGAGCATGAGATAAATTTCTAAGATTACTTAATATGGGAATGAATTTTCTTGAAATACTCACAGCTCCATTCTTTAACCCTACTAGTAGGCCCTCTCTGCCTGGCGGACCACCGATCACTTTGATGTAGCGAATCAGGGACTCCATCACCCATTCTTTTTCCCTGACACTGGTGAAGGACAGGCACTGGAGCCTCTTCTCCTGCACCAGAGCAGAATGGAAAAGGTGAGACCACAATTACATATTACACATGAAGCAATGACTGGTTCAGTATGACCAGATCATTCTGTTTTCATTAGTTCACAGTTTGTTAATCTCACCGTTTACATTATTTAAAAAACACTTTTAAATGTCTGAGAAATCTTAGGATATTGTTCTGTTAAAAACGACCAAGTATGGTTCAATGCCAGAAAGCTGCTTAGGCAATGCACAGCCCATTTATAGGGCCCAAAAGCTGTCTGAGCCATGAAACACGAGCATTTGTGTTAGAGAGAGATCTGAAGCACCTCTGTCACACACAGACAGATTTAAAAGGAAATAACCTCTGTGTTATGGCTGCTCCTCCTCCCTACGAGCATCTGTCAAACACATAGGGACAAAAAACAGAGAAGAACCCCAAGAGACACCCACTGGTTTAACAGACTGCTCCTTCCCTTTCATTCAACTGTCTCACTTCATCTACTTTGAAGAAGGTTGAGAAGGGGAAAGAGACAGAGCATGCACATGCACAGCTGAGGCCTTTTGCAAAGTAGGCAGAAACATCTGGGAAACCAGCAATTCCATGATATTATCAATTTTCTCTGCACTGTTTGGGCTAGTAGTGAATGGCTGAACACTCACTCAGTCTGCCTCCGTCATGTGCTCATATGTTTCTACAGCCTCTTGCGCAATCTGTGAATTATGTGGGGGTTTTTTTTTTTATGGCCAAGGTACTCTTCTTCCTGACCTGACACAGGATGATATGCTGGGAGCAGACCACCAGCAAGTTTCATTCAAACCTCCTGCAAATTTTCTCCTTGATGCGGTAGTGCATGTCTGAGGAGTCATCTGAATAGAGCTCATAGATGAGGATCTTCTCTGGCAGCTGGATGGCAAGACGGTTTCTGTAGATGGCGATCTTCTTCACCAGCTCACGGCACTCTATCCTCACTGGGGAAAGAAGGAAATGGAAGAAAAAGTGGCTATGTGAAGGGGGGGCGTGGAAGGTTTAATTATCTAAGCCAGTACATCCTGTCGAATGACTGCTGTCAAATTCTCTCTACAAACTATCTTGACGGTCTTCCGTTTATGTGTAAATAAAATACTTGACAACAATGGGCTGGACTTTCCCACAAAAATTACATATCCGCTATTTGAAAAACAGTAGGCTGCCTGCCCTTACAAAACAATAATTGGGTGACTGTTGATTTGACTGATGTGACAACAGGAACATTATAAGAAATCCCTATTAAAGTTACTTTTCAAGTATAATTACTAAAGTACTCCCTCTGTAACCTTGGTCACTAACTGTGATGCTCCAAGACATATACAACCTATTATTTGGAGTGGAATTAAAATAGGTCCTCTATCATAAACTCAATTTCCTGTTGCCCTGTGCACACAAAAGTGCACCTTTTTGTTCAGTGATGAGATACTGGACAATGACATCAGTCATGCTGTCTCTGTAAGCATAGAGATCCTTGTAGAGGCCATGAACTGTACTGAAGATAAGTTGGTAGCAGGCGTTGGTCCCATTCTGGCAGCTGGAGAGACGACAATGTAGCAGTACATACAACAGTTTTTGACCCATATTTTTGTTCACACCAGGAAGCTGAGCAGCTCCACTGAAATAGTTGAGGATCAGGGGCCTGAGACAGGGGCTCCAAGCTGTTTTTGATAAGGTCTTGGCAAGTGTTCCCCCTGTCCTATTCTTTAACCAGCCACTTTCAGGTCATGTAAACCGGCATTGTTAAGTCCTGGGATAACTGAATGTCCTGATAAGTGGTTTACTTCCTATTTATGAAAAACACTGGATTAAACACAAACAAATATGGATACAGTAAAAAAAAGTAACAAGAATCTATTTCAAACACCCAGTATTTTGTGTGGTGTTTCGCTTTGGTGAATTCACCACACCAAAGGAATTTTTACATTTCTCCTGTGATAAATTCTTTCAGGCTCCTCACGGAATTTGCTCCGAGTCTTAATTTTGGTTTTGTCAGGTTTTTGTTTTGTTTTTAAAGTGATGGACTCAACTTTAACTGAAGCTGCAATTATACAGCCTCAGCTGCGTTGGAGCAAGGTCTCCGTGGTGAGCAATCTAGATCCACAGAAGAACTGTTGCAAGTTCTCCAAGATGCTTGGACAAACCTACCTGCCAAGTATCTTAAAAACTGTACACAAGCAGGAGAACTGGTGCTGATTTAAATGCAAAGCGTGGTCACAACAAATACTGATTTGATTTCAATTTTTTCTCTTTACTGCGGTTTGAATGTAGTGAAATGATAAAAACTATTCAGGACATTATTCTTGAAGCATCCTCACTTCAAGTGCCTGAAACTTTTATGCAGTATGTTTTCTAGCTTTTCTTGCTTTTATGCATTTCTATGAGATATTGCATAACAACCTAGAAGTATGGATTATAGTTTTGTCAAACTGAAGTTTAATGGCCAGTTTAGTTGTTGGAGAATATGGATATTAGTGTGTGAAATGCAAAAAAAAAATTGAGGAAAATTTATTCATATATCCTTTAATGCAGACCTGGTTTCATAAACTCACATGCAAAACACTGCAGACGTGCGTCAGTATTGCCCAAGGTTTCCCAGAGGAATCCACAGAGTTGGATAGAAATATCTTGGGTTTTGATGAAATGATTAGTCAGGAAAGACCTCCAAGAATATAAGGAGAACAAATAGTAAATCACTGAGTCAGGACAACAGAAAGGGTTTAGTCTAAACATGGTGCATTAATATTAATGAAAGGTTTTTTTGTGCTTGGAGGTAGCTCATTCATGGTAGGAAAAAAAGTCTGGCCCACCTTCTGATAAAGTTGCAGTATGAGTATAAGTCCACTGACAGGATATTGAGTATATATAAGTCCACTGACAGTTGACAGTTAAATTTGAGAAATAACCTCCACTTTTCTTCTTTTTCCAGTCATTGAACAGTGTTTTTTCTGACCCTCTCATCTGTGCACATCATGTTTTCTGAAGCCATCCCCATCTGTTTGTCTGGTGTTGGAAAACTTTTCCAAACCTCTTACACTGAGGTTTGACTTTGGAGAGAGCCTGACTCAGAAGTCAAGAATTTCTAGGAGACGAGTAGAGCAATATATAAAGTGTTAAAGCACTGTCATGCAAGCAATGCATGCTCTTTTGAGGAAAAGAAGCTCCCTTTTCTCATGTCCCACCTGCTGTGATGCTGCAGAGACTCTCTGACACTTCTCTGTGAGATAAATCAAATTTGTTCAAAAGTCTCAAAAGGTTAGTTTTGAGGTTATTATCCCTTTTCACATAATACGAGTTCATTCGTCTTTAAGTCCCCTTTTCTAAAGCAATAGTTTGACATTTTTGGAAATACGCTTATTTGCTTTCTTGCTGTCAGTTAGAAAAGACGTCGAGATCAATACCACTGTTGAATCTGTCCGTTAAATATGAAGCAAATAAAGAACAACTCGGCAACACTTCCTCACTAACTGGAAGAATATTCTGGTGGACTGAAGAAGATTGTTCCAGTTAATTAGTTGCCGAGTTGTTGTTTTTTTCCAACTGGTCCTTTGTTACTTGAGCAGCTGTCGTTGGCAGGTGAAGTGGCGGCAACTCATTCCTCTACACATTAAATATGATGCAAGAGCCAGTACCCTTTAGCTTAGGTTAGCTTGATGCAAGTCCCAACACAGTGCAAAGAAATAATGGAGCACATTACCCATGGACAATTATGACGCAATGGGCCCCTGAGACATTTAAAAGGGCCCCCAACCCTCCTATTTAGAAGCAAGACACCCAGACTGAAAGTAATACAAAACAAGCACAAACCACACAGCCGTGTCATTTTGTGCCTCTTTGTAGATTTTATATGTCTCTTTGTGGTTGTTTTTGAGAACATTTTGCATGTCTTTGTAATGGCAAATAGACTGCTCATATGTAGCCCTTTTTCCGTCATATCGACCAGTCAAAGTGGTTTACGCTGCAATACCACACACATTCATACATAATGGCCGTCACGGCCGTCAGGGATAATCTGGGGTTCAGTATCCTGCCCAAGGACACTTCAACATGTTGACTGGAGGAGCCAGGGATCAAACCACCCACCTCCTGGTTAGTGGACGACCCGCTCTACCTCTTGTAGATGTTTTGCATCTCTTTGTGGCCATTTTGTGTCTCTTTGAGGATGTTTTGCATCCGTTTGTATTGGTTTTGTGTAATCCATCAATGACATAACCCACTGTAAAACCACAGCTTGTCGTTTTTACACTTCTGTTTTTGTATGAATTAAGCAAACAAGATCTGACATGTTAATTAGTGAACACTATCTCCCTGCTCTAGCTTCATAATTATTGGACTTGACATTAGAATGGTATCAATCTTCTCATCTAACTATCTGTTCTTTTCCATCTGTTCCTATAAAATTATGCAATTTTTCGATTGTTTTGTAGGTTGCCAGGGATTTCGCAGCAGATGTGTGTGTCTGACAGAGCAGAAAAAATAAAAAGTATGGAGAAACGAAGAGAAAGAAAAACACCTTCAGACAACTGTGTTGGTTGCTATGTTAGACATGGTGTCCTGTTGCCGTGGAAACCAGGTTTCTGTTATCTGCTCTCTACAGAGATAGAGGGCTCATCTGAAAGGGATTTCATCTTTCTGGCAGCATAGGGGTTCATCTAGCCCAATAATTCACACGTACTGGCTTCCTCCCAGGCTGCCCACAGCGATCTGGCCCTACTTAGCTCAGCGAACAGCAGGGGTCCCTGCTCCTCCCCACAGCCATTCACTGAGGAGATATCTGAGTTTACTGATGCTGTGCCAGCAACATTGCACAAAAGTATGACTGTGATTACTACGTGGTGCGGAGGTTATATAAGGCTGTAAGCCAGTCTTTAGGAAAGATGTTTATAAACATTTGTGAAATCTGTATTTGGCAGTAACTGGCCTGTTACTAAATGATGTTGGTGTATATGGTGTCAGTTTATTGTGGCAGATTATTATTGTTTTACTTTTCCTGTTACAGTAAAGCCTGCAGTCCATTCCCAATTCATGTAGGCTTGTAGACATTCTTTTTCTAGCTATAAAACCATTCAACTTTGAAGTAATTTAAAATATGTGGAAATTTATTGCAATTGTTTTGCCACTTGCCTCCCATATTTTAAAACAACTTTCTATGCATTAAAAACTATCAAGAAGACAAGCAATTTTGAGTCACTCTATGACTGTTGCATGTCTAATATTAGATCATGTTTTTATGTGTTTTTTTTTTTCTCCACTTGCATCAGTTTCAATTTAGATAAGAGCCTTGCTGATTGCATAACCGGCGTGTGGTGATGCTTCTTCTGTGCTTACGTCAGGATCACTGAGGTGCATCATGCATCACTGCCAGTCCAATTTACAGCTGAGAGGATTACAAAACCAAAATAATTTAGATATAGTTACAGAAAATATTCATCTTGTTCATCCGTTTTTTTTATAGCATCTGATAATCCACTAGCAGTCTTTTGAACTTCTCATGTGGCTCACACAGAGAGAGCTGAAGATCTCACGGTGTCTAAGTGCTAACTGGGGTATGATTGCTGTGAATCACAACAGTCGACCCAGATGAGTGTCCAAATTTAAATTTCAGTGAGCTGTCGTGAGGGCTTAACAGTGAAAACCTCAAGGCAGAAACTCACAGGAGGCTGATGTAAAACGAGACAGAAAAATAAACATGACTAAATCCTCGGATAGTTTGATATGAATAAAGGAGACACGTAACTGACAAGTATAATACTCTGCTCTATACCTACACCCAGGACTGAGCACAGTACTGATGTAAAATGATGAATCATTCTAATAAAAAGGTGCAAATAATCAACAGCGATTAGCCGGGGAAGTAGCTTACACACAGTCTGTGTCGCCCTCTGTTGCTGACCATCCAGCACAGCAGGAACAAATTTCTGAAGCGGTGAAACGGTGGTATGGACAGGGTTACGTCCTACGTCTTAGCCTAAACAGTAATGAATTCCATTCCAGGACACCTGCGATTCAATGCTTTTTAAAGCCATACATTTTTCAAAAAGTGTTGGATCTGTGTCACAGAGGTCATAATGGGAACATCTCAGGCCACAGTGTGTGATGTAGCCGCATTTGAACTCTCTGAGCTTTACAGTGACTGTATTTATCAGTGGCGGAGGATGTACTCAGATCCTTTTCTTCCAGACAATGCCAAACTGTAAAAATACTTTGAGTAAAAGTCTTGCGTTGAAAATGTTACTTAATTAAAAGTATGGAAATATATTCAAGAAAATGTACTTAAAGTATTAAAAGTAAACTTATTTAATGCAGAAAAATGTTCCCTGTGAGTATTATACTGTTATTATATAATTAGATTACTATTACTTATGTCTTCATGTGTAAACAGCATTTTACAAGCAACTGCTGTTGCTTGTTTGCTTTTTAACAATTTTACATAGGATTGCAAATAATGATTATTTTCATTATGGATGACTCTTTGAAAAAATTCTGAAAATAGTGAGAAATCCCCATCACTGTTACCCAAAGTGATACCTTCACAATGCTTGTTTTGTCCATCTAATATTCTAAACCTCAAAATGACTACAAATAAATCAAAATTATTAAAAAGAAAAGTAGCAAATCCTCACATCTAAGAAGCTGGAACCATGAAATAATTGGAATTTTATGATAAAAAATTATGTTTGACAATTTATGTCAGTTGTCTAATGAGCTAATCATTTTAGCTCTATTATATACCAATATATATTGTTGGGTAGTTTAATTTATAATAAAATATCATATTTTATTAGCTCTTCATATATTTTGTATGCAATGTTCTTCATTTGTAATGTAACTAAAGCTGCTGATAAATGTAGTGGAGTAAAAATGTGGAAATGTGTAAAGGAATTTTCCCTTCTTACGGTCTCAAGCACTGCTGTGCAGATTATAGAGTAAAGGTGACCCAGTCCCCAATGGCTATTGTAATAACAACCAAGGCTGTAAAGATAAGATGGATGGAGACCCCGGTCAGGGGAGTGAACAGTCATAACACAGGGTCCCTTCATCTTCTGAAGGGCTCCTGGGAAAGTACGGCATGAAATATACAACGTGACCTAGGTTAATGTGGTTAAATGTCCAGGATTTCATACCCTATAGAATCCTTATGGAATAGGTGCTGTGTTCACATGATGGATATCTTTATTTTGACATGTAGTAAGTTTTGTATGAGTTTTGCATGGGTTTAAATACACTCTGCAAGGAATATGACCTTCAGAATTGGTTGGGATTAACTTGTATTGCTCATCTCTACTCTCCTTGGCCGAGCTTCTGTCAAATTATTCCCAGAGATGAAGGACTTTCATTCAAAGCATGACAACACTAACACTAACAGTAAGACTAGCAATACCTGCATGTTATTCAACCAACCTACACTTCAGGCATTTGAGGATACATGGAGTGAAGGCAGGAGATGGTGCTGCCAGACACTGATCCATCAGACAGTCTATAGTACGTCATCATTCTGAGAGGATTGCGGTGCTAGAAAGGATTACACGATTTGACATTTTTCCTTACCAAAAGTGCTTAACCACTTTGATTAGGGACACACAAAAAAAACCATAAAATAAATTTATGACGAAGGCAGATCAATTCAGAATATTTTTAGGGGCCGATTATGTTCTCGTGGGACTGATGTGGCTGAATCGGGGATGGATGGAAGATTATTTGAGGACAGAGATTCAGCACCATCTGCACAATGTGGAGACACTATAGTTCAATATAATGTAAATGTAATCTCACTATCTTGCCCCGTGGTCACACTAAAGTTGGACTATGAGCCAAAACACATCAGCTCCTTTAAAGCTGCTTTGCAGTGTCTATTTCTATTTAATCCTTTAACTGTAAAACACATACCGTAGGAGGTGAAAGGCGAAACAGACAAAAGAACCATAAAACCATACAGTTCGTCTGCCACTCAACCACAGACAAAGTCATTTGTCTTTCCCAATAGACATGTTTTAGATATAGCACACAATGACGTATCATTATTGGAATTTAAAATGGAAATTTTGTATCTTAAGTTTCTATAGATTTCAGCACCAAAAGAGTGCCATTAAAATATTAGGTAATGAGAACAAGAGACAGACTTTAAACAGATCCCTGAACAGTAATTGTATGCATATCTATATCCACCAGTCCCATAATATAACTAAATCCATCTGGCGCTCTACAACATGGGAGTGCATTTATTGATCTGTTCCAGATGTTGCCTGCTTATTTTCATCTATTAGCTGCTCTTTGCTACCCAACTCCTAGTCAGTTGAGCTTATGATCTAGCACTAGATAAACTTGTCTTGGATTTTCATATTGACTCATAGTAGCAGTGTTACCGACAAGGAAAATATACGGTTCTCACAGCTAATTGACAGAAGTCAAATCAGTTAAAACATCTAAATGAAAAAAGGAACTGTGTCAGCCTCAGTGTCACAAGATCCAATTACAGTATAATGAATTATTATTTGTTCTATTGCCATTTATCATTTTGTCATATAAACAAATATATTTGCTGCTTCCGATTTTCAAACTCTACAAACACATTTCATCCAGTGACTTGGTGTATGACATTTGAATTCATTAAATGCAGTTCTCTCGCATTCGCAGTACCTTTTTAAAAAAGCATACTTTATACCTATATATGAAATCCATACTGTTCAATACAGTGACCCCCTAGCGTTATTGAAGCCCCTGGGGCCAATCTTGTAGAATCCCTATGGCAAAGATCTAACTGGGGTCATTCAGGGGGCAAAACCATAAAACAATATAAAGGCTACAGCCATACGACACAGAAAATTCAAAACATTTGAGATCACAGGGTTACTGCTCCACATGACACTGCATCAGGGATTCAGGGGCAGTACTTGCCAGTGTGGGCTCTAAGTACAACTGTGTTCATTCAGTTGCAGTTTTGCATCACTGTAAGAGAATTGCCCAAAACAAAAAAAGTGTCTTGCTCACATGCAAATATATTGACATTGTAAGTGAGGTGGAGACATAAAGTGTCAGCATGATTATCTCCCATTGTTTTGCATAATTCATTTACTAGGACTTCTTCCCTCTCTTCCATCCCCTTATCATCTATTTTCTTTGGCTTTCCCAAAGAGAGGCAGTAGAAATCGCTTTGGTGAAAGTCCAATTAATAAATCACGAAAGTGTCAGCCCGTCATCTTCAGTTATTTGTAGCGTAGTATCTTTATTTATTATCAATGTGAAGACATGCACATGGAATGTCCTGAATGTGGATTTTGTCGAAGGTCCATCTCTATGACCAGTGATATGGAAATACAAGAACATTTCCAGATGCAGTCAGAGCAGTGGATCATTTACATCAGGATGTTGCAGTACTTTATTACTTTATTATTTATTACGTTCATTTTGTAACACGAGATCCTCTCTAAGTTAAATTGTTGTAGTGTACACAATGTATCTATCACAGAGATTTTTAGACATTGTAATTGTCTTATAAATCGGATGATGCTTTGCCAAACGAAACATTTTCTTCATTGAAAATGATTGGATGTAGGGAATCCAGAAACTCCACTCGAAGTGAATGCTAACGTTGTTTTGTGTCTGCTGCACATGTAAAAACTAGGCAACTGACAAGTTCGCCATTTCAACTTAAATGTTAATTATAATGTCAGTGATGTGTTCACGACTTGTTTCCGCTGCACCCAAGTGCCCATAAAAAAAAAATCAGATATGGCAACTTTAAACCTTGAAGATATGGCTGTTCTTCCATGATAACGTGGAAAGTCTTGCATGCATTAAATCAATGATGCCTGTATGAATGTGTTCAGATAATTCTTATTCCATCTGTATCTATCACTGTTTTTTCTCTGTTTACTTTAGTTACCGTTGTGAGCCAGATGGTATGTGCTGTCTCTGAGATCTTTGCGGTCAGACTCTCATGTCTCTCTGCAATGCTCTAATCACATCAGCCTCACCTCATTACCACAAACCACGAAATCACGCCATGCCAAAATGTATGCCTTTTTATGTTGTGTACATTGCTATAAAATTGACTGAAATGTCTATGAATAATTGCTGTATTACTGTTAAACTGGCTTTGGTAATAACTCATAAAAGTCACTGTAACTTTTGACGTCAGACTTTCCAGTCATAAGGATTTTAGTGTCTTAGATTGTGTGTTTTTTTTTATTCATCAATCATTTATTTTATAATTTCACACCTATTCAGAGCTGCTCAAAAATAGATATCATTATAGCAATGCAGGTAAGCTACCTCATACTCAAAGAAATACTTGATGACAAGAGTTCAGGAAGCTACTGCTCCTAGATCAAGAGATAGTCCAGCACATAAACCCCCCATAAAACCACAATTTGTCATTTTTATACTTCAGGTTTTGTACAGGTTAAACAAACAAGATATATCATTTTAAATAGTGAGCTTTAAAGGTGGTGCTAGGCAGATTTTGTTACTTTGGGTTCAGAATTAAAAAAAAAATGCAGGCACCATGCCGGTCTTGAACGTAACGTTACTTTCAGTTGGCTATCTTTCGTGTTGCACTCAAAAGGAGTTCCAGGATTAATGTCGGTGGTCCATCTAAATCGTCCGTTAGATGTTCGCTAAAGAAATGTCAACTGTATTTTATCCGACAGTTTAGCTTTTCCTTTCAAGCTGAACCCAGACACTGAACAGTATTTTAGTTAACAAGTTAGTGAGTCCACCTTCTGAATGATTTGCTGTTGAGCGGTGGTGAACACAGGTAGCTCTGGTAATGCTGGGTGAGCAGGATCGACAGAGAGCGATAACTGCAGATACTGAGGAGACTCAGTTTTTTTGTATTACTGAAGAGCAGAGTGACATGGGGACAGTGTTAAAGAACACGGCACATTTTCCACTAGCCTCGCCATAGACAAGGAAGACACCTGTAACCATGGTATCTGTACAGCCACAGCCTCAAAATGGTTAGAAGATAAAAAAAATTAAAAATGCAAGACAAAAATTAGTCTTCCTGCTCCCAGTCTTTATACTAAGATAAGCTAGCCGGCTGCTGGCTGTAGCTTCACATTTAATGGACCAATATGAGAGTGGTCTCAATCTTCTCATCTAACTCTTTGCAAAAAAAAGCGAAAATGTCAAACTATTCCTTTAAAGTAAAAGAACTTTTCGTATCTTAATATTTGACACCTGCAAAAATTAAAAATGGTAAAACATTACTAACAGAAACCAGGTACAAGGGTACCAGGTTATATTATCAATCTGTGCTTCTTGAAATATAGATAAGTCTAAAATGATGGCCAAGCCTGAATCCTCCTCTAACAGTGGTTGTGCCTAAAGTGCTTTTAGGGTTGAGAGGATGGATGTTTGGCAGGTGGCAGGGGCAGGAGGGGCATATGTATATATCTCTCTCCCTGTTGTTGAATGCTAGTGATGACAGACAGATGATTTGGATGACAGGACCAGAGATCAAATCTGCCTTTGGATTTCCTGGCAGAGTCAAGCTTGGAGACAGATTCAGACTAGCTCTGTCTCTCATCCGTCCTCTCGACTGCTCCCAGAGCCCTATATCAGTCGTAAATCTTAAATCTCCCAGGACAGCGTTGCCAATAATGACAAAGCGGCCCCTGTAGGCATTATGGGAACTTTGCATGTTGCACTCTGTCAGCTTCAACACCAACAGCTCTGTGTGTTCCAGACAGTACAGTCTATGGCTGCAGCATGGCCACTAATGAAAAGAAAGGTTTAAGTTGGTCACTGATGACGATGTTCATGATGGAGATGAAGAGATGGAAACAAGCATCAAATGGGTGTGTGTGTGTGTGTGCGTGTGTGTGTTTGTGTGTGTGTGTGTGTGTGTGTGTGTGTGTGTGTGTGTGTGTGTGTGTGTGTGTGTGTGTGTGTGTGTGTGTGTGTGTGTGTGTGTGTGTGTGTGTGTGTTTGTGTGTGTCTGTGTGCTTATTTGGTGCTCATTTTTAATTGTTGTATTTCCTTATTTTCCCTTTATCTTTTAAAATGATTTTATCATGCTGATCATTGGCTTTTATGCCAATATTAAGAAACTTGAACTACCACTGTGTATGAAAGGTGCTATACAAACAAAATTGACTTGACTAATTATCACTAAACACAAAGCACAGCTGAGGCTGATGGGAATGTCAATAGTTCTGCAGGTATTGAGTTATAAATAAAAGTAATGGAAAGATCAAAAAGTGATGATACCACTAGATGTAAAGTCAGAGGATCACCAGGGTCGTTCCAATTCATCCTGAGAGGGACATGAATGTGTGTACCAAACTTCATGACAATTAGTCAAACAGTTTTTACACATTTCACAGAATATCAAAAATGTGAACCTCATGGATGCACTAGATAAAATGTCAGGGATTCACCAAAATCCGTAGGATTTATCCTCATGGAACCATGAATGTCTGTAGAAGCTTTTGTGGCAGTCCATCCTCTAGTTGTTGAGATATTTCCTTCTGGACTGGTCTACTGTGGCTAAAAACACGACTCTTACTGTTGTGCTGTGTGTGTTGTAGATATTGTATTGGATGTGAATTACTCCATACTGGAGTAAATGCCGAGTTGTACTGGTGTTGTCATGGTTCTCACATGCCATCTATGTTTCTGCCAGTTCATTGTCACTAACTCTCATGTCATTTCATATCCAGCCACTCCCCTCTGCCCGGTTCCCTGCCTGTTGGCCTCTCCGCTCCTGTACACACGTTTCCATTTACCTAATCACCCCCTCTGTGTGTATGCCTCCATTTCCAATCGCTAGTTGGGTGGTTGCCAAGTTCTCCAGACCTTAGTTTGCGTACCTGCCTGTTTTGACTATGATTCTGCCTGCTAGCCATTTGTACTGTTGCCTGCCTGGTTTCTTTGCCTGTTTCTGAAGATTATAGTAAAGATTCTTTACTTGCCATCATTGATTCTCTTGTGATATTGGTCCCTGAGTTTTTCTCAAAATAGATAGGTGTTTAACAAAAGCTCTGATTAAACTGCTTATCTAAATACAGCCAACTACACTGAATAAAATGGTCTGTTTTTTGTTTCCTTGTGTCAACAGCTGGTGTAAAGATTTTTTTCAGCTGAAGAGGTGTGACAAGGGTTAGACAACAGCTCAGTGCTCAGCTGCTAGAGCCGAATAAAGAACAAGGAGCAGCAGAGCAGGCCCTGTGCTTGATCAGGAAAAAGAAAAAGTGGATTTCAGCCCAACGCTCCATGGCCTTAATCTGTAGGATTAGGGCATCAGAAAGTTCACTCTGTTGTGTTTGTGTCTGTGTGCATGCAAGCGTGTTTGTGTGCTTGTGCTTTCTTTGTGGATAATACATGTGTGTTACATGTGCTTTCATGGTTATGAACACCAACATAAGTGTGAATTAGTTTGTAAACTCTAGTATCCAGAGGCACATGTGTAGCAGCAGCAGCAGGTCAGACGGGCTGGGAGGGAGGGAGGGAGGGAGGGAGGGAGGGAGGTGCTCGTGGGTTAAGAGCTAAAGCCGCTTGGCCCAGATGAAGAGGGCTCTCAGGCTCTTTGCCAATCAAAGCCCAGCCAACAGCCCACTCACTGACAGGGCAGGGTAATGGTGGGTTAGGCCACACGCATACTGGATGTACATGCAGCCTACAGCCTATATTGCAGACATTGTATGGTGCATGTAATTTTAGAGCATTATAGGGACAGAGATAAAGAGTTGGGGCTGTACTTGAAATTTAATTAAATTCCACCATAATTAGCAGATTCCTGGCCACTTGGGGTTAGCGACAGCAACAAGGACATATCAACTTTTTAAAGAAGTTTTCCATCACACGTAGAAATTAGGAATTGATTGTTATTTATAGCGCCCTCTGAACAGGTACACTCAGAAATTAAACAAAACAAAGTCTTTAATAGAACAGAAAAACAGGCAATAAATTGGGTACAGGCTCATTTAAAGCAATATTGAGATTATTCATGAAGTTACAGAGGGATATTTAAGTTTTTTGTGATTTTTTATTTTTTATTTTTTTTTTTTAGGTGATACTGGTTAAATTGGGGCCAGAGTTATAGAGCAGAAAACATGAGATATAAGATGACAGTTTTCGATATTGCTTCTTTTACAGGGCTGTTCTTTCCTAATAATTTCTTGAAAGTTGAAAAAACAGTGCAATTTGGTACTAATTACAGGAAAAATAGAGAAAAAGTTCTGAGACTGTAATATAAGTTAGTTCAGTCAATAGTAAAGTCAAGTTTATTATCGACTTGCAAGTGATATTTAATGAAAAAACATGACCCCGATATTCATTACTCTTTTCTTCATTTATGCTGAATCAATGTTTGTTTGTTCACACATTTCACATTTTGGAGCCACCTGCTTTCCTCTGAATAACAGTGTTAAGGTTGTGCTAGCTTACCATTTAAAAATAACTGAATGTGTATGAACTGATCAATCTATCTATATTACCTATAATTAGTACCAAATTATATTGTTCTTTCCGGGAAACTTTTTAGGTGATTATTTGAAATATAAATTGGAATTTGCGGACCCGTAAAATAAAGTGTTACCCAATGTTCCAACATGGGCTTTGCATATAAATAAAAATCAGTAAAGTGTCACGGCTCGTACTGCAAAACCCAGGTATCATGGAACTTGTTCCATTTTAAATCTGGTATTCAATGGCCATTTGAGGGGTGTTTGCAGTATGGAAAAGAAATTTTGAGTAATTTGTGGTGTTGATAACCCTGATCTTCTCTTTTATCCACCTCATGCAAATCTTTAATTTCATGTCTAGCATATAGTCTATCTTCTCCATGTGTCACCAGTTCAATGTGCCTCTCTCAGTAGAGTAAGATGCTCGATTATAGCTTAAAATGCCTCCAATATCCTTATAAATTACTTCTGTCCCTTTCGTGACCCACTCGGTAACCATCTTCCAGCTTCAATCTACTACCAATCTACCAATTTCACCATAATTGCCTTCCTTCTATCAGTTCTCCTCCTTCATCTTCCTGTCACTCTAATATCATGACAGCTTCTTCATGTGTCTTGTAGTAATTACAGTGGATCTTGAAGAATGCATTATGTTTAAGATATCAGACAGGCCTGAGCACCACGACGGGACACAAGTGAGCATGATGGAGTCTGTAGCTGGTTTCAGTCAGTGAGGATAAAGTCTATCTGAACATCTGCCAAAAACACAGAGATCATCTAACCAGAGATGGGCACACAGTTCACTGTGACATAATGTCAAGCATACAAATACTAATGGTTTGGAAAAAGCTTTTTTTTTTCTCTCCTTTCATCCATTACATGCCTTAAATGCCAGTTGTGTTTTTGGCCATGATGTTTTTATCACTAGGCAGGTGGTGTGGATTAGTGATGCTCTCTAAACTTCAGTGTGGGATGACACATGCACCACACAAGACTGTATAATCCATGGACCTGCAGTTTTTTAGTCTTTAACAGCCACCTGAATGTCTCTTTCTTTATCTTTTCCATTATTGCCTCATCATCTAGCCTCTCCTCACTTTACTTTATTCCCTCGATCTTCTCGCTATTTTCTCCTCTTTTCCCAATTAATCAGCTCTGCCCCATCACCATTTTTGCCTCTCATTCATCTTCTCCTCTCACAAATCTGTCCTTTCGGTTCAATAAACCGCCTCTCTTTGGCTGTGTGAGGCTTCCTTCCTCGCAAATTGCAATTTCACTGGAGCTCTGGGTTCTTTCAGTGACCTCTTGTGCAATAATTACAAGTTATTGATGGATCTCTAACTTATAGTCAGAAAGGTTAAGTCATGGTAAAACATTGTCATGTTTAAAATTGATATAACTGTCAGTAGAAGGTAAAGTGTGGGTCATTTGACACAACTTTTTAATGCAAACTTAATTTTCCTTTCTTTTTTTAACCAGAATCTATAAAAGTTAGAGATGAAATGTTAAAAGGATGCAGCATAACTACAATAGGTTTCCCTCTACTGTCTACGAAGTCACTCAGAGCAGCACCCAAGTGCTTGTCTTTCAGTTTTTTTCATTTAGATTAAGATTTGAAATGAAAAGATGGAGACCAAAAGTATGCTCACACACCAGTATGTGTGGCAGCAGTGAGAGGCTTGCATTTTAAGTTCACGGAATTATAAAAGTGCAGCCTGCAGCCCTTCCACAGATAATGGACCGAGGAAAAAATAAAAAGCAGAGTGGGGGGAAAAACAACAAAAGAGGAATGAATACACAGTAATAAAATGGAATCTCGTCTTCCATCTGAAAAGAACATCAAAGGAGATGCTTAATCTCAGGAGGCAGTACTTTGTCATCTAACGTGCATCTCCTGTGTCTCTCAATCCCTCTCCATCCATCCCTCTCTCTGATGATGAGATGGATGATGATGAACATGCGTGAGGGAGAGAAAGAGGGAGGGAGGAAGGGTGGGAGGAAGAGAGGGATAATACCTTCTGAATACATGATGAATGTATTCAGCGGGCTTAAACTGACTGGGGGGCGAGTGGCGCACAGAGACCGAGAGCGTGCATGTGAGTGACACCGAGCACCATCATCAACTCTCCCCTGCAGCCGCTCTCAGTCTCTCCATCCTCCTCCTGAAGAGAGACGGAGGGAATCACGCAACAGACAAGACAAGTAAAAGACAGGATACAAAATAGCTTATCTTTCTCTTCTCTCTTTTTTCTTTTTTTTAATTTAAAGTGAGCTACCTGAGGCAAGCGGAAAGGGGCGGCAGGAAGCAGAAGTAACGTATATTTTGTCGTTGGGTCCAGCCTACCCAGAGCTTTTTTCTCAGCAACAAGCTCAAGAGCCGTGCTCAGTGTGCAGAGCCTGAGGAGGTGAAGAGGATGCTGAACAACATGACGGACTGCGAGGAAGGAGAGGGGGGACCCAACAGCCAGGGTGAGTGACGAAACCTGCCACAGACTGATGAGAGAGGAGCATGTGTCAGAGTGCGTGGCGGTGTGTGTGTGTCAATTTTTTTATCTGCGTGCGAGTGACAGCGTGGGTGGTGAATGTGTGAGCGCACACGTGTGAGTTAGGGAAAGTTAAGGAAATGAGATTATGTCATTTCAGTGATCCAGAGATAAATGATCGGTCCTTTCACTGGCTTTGTTTGTTTGTGAGGAGAGATGGACAGAGGAAACTCTTGAACTAGAAAACCCTTTTAGTTTTGGTTTAATGTCTGAGTATTACGTAAAGGTTGGTTAGACTCAAATGCTCCACATGTTGAATGTGGGGAAAAAAAGGAAAATTAATGGAAACAACAAGTGGATGTGCTCCAGTCAAGGATCTGTCTACCTCATAGCACCTTCACTTTGGCTCTCACACACTGCAACTCCTGGGGTTGCATATTTCAACCTCCATCTGCTCATCCAGTTCAGACTTTTTTCCTCATTTCCCCTGATTCACTGCTGATTTTTCAGTATTAGCTGTTTTGGTCAAGGGATGGAGGAATTTGGTGCAGTAGGTCTGTTGGTCTGCCAGAGGTTCATCTTGTGCCGGTAGATTCATACGTCCGTGTCAAACACTTTCAGCACTAGACAAGAAGGTTTACCGCGGACTGAGCGCAGCCCCTGCAGAGCATCATTTTCAAAGTCATTCTTGTCTCTCTCCATCAAGAACATCTCACCCAGGAGCAAAAACGGCCTTTCATAAACGTCAAAGTGTGTGGCTCCGAGTGTTGTGTGCATATACAGTGGATTCAGAAAGAATTCAGACCCCTTCACTTTTTATATATAATATCACATTGACATAAGTATTCAGACCCTTTGCTATGACAGTAGTTCAGGTGCCGCCCATTTCTCTTGATCATCTTTGAGATGTTTCTACACCTTGATTGGAGTCCACTTGTGGTAAATTTAATTGATTGGCCATGATTTGGAAACATCTCAGAATATTCTATTTTGATAATCAGTCGAGTGAAAATGCCAAATATTCTCTAGTTTCAGTTTCTTGAATGTGAGGATTTGCTGTTTTTCTTTGTCATAAATGACAGTTAATTGAATATCTTTAGGATTTCGCTTGTTGGTCAGACAGAACAAGTAAATTGAAGACACGATGGGCATTTTTTTTCACAACATGTTTTCGCAACATTTTATAGACCAAACAATTAATTGATTAATAGAGAAAATAACCAGTGGATTAATCTATAGCAAAAATTGTTACTTTCAACCCTTCTTTCAGTGGCTATGTCTGTGAACATACAGTACATTCAACAGGATAAATTCTGAAATCCAGTCGGGCTGTAAGCAGACTTAGTAGATTTTTTTTGCTAACACATCATTGAATAGGATCCATCTGGGAAAACACACATGTGCAGCAAAGTCTAATGTGTATGTGCAGGACAAAAACTTTTCTGCCTCTGGAGGACTTTATTCTTTTCTATTGTATCAACTGGCTGACATGGTATTCCCCTAAGGCCTGTTGTTTGAAAGTATTTAACTACTACCGAAACTAGTAGTATATTGAGTTTGACACTGTTCTCATTTTATCCTCTGGTGAGAGGGTGAAATGTTTGTTTTTGGTTTTTTTTTATGTCTGTGTTTTTTTGTTTGTTTGTTTGTTTGAACAGACCAAAGCCTGGAAATGTTCAATTCACAGTGAAAGATATAGGCCTGTTTAACAGCAGACATTTTGACTTAGCAAAATCGAAAAAGCACAGGTGTTACTGGTAACATTAATGATCTGTTCTACAATGCAGGACTCCAAAACCAAAGCAGCTAAATTCAGCCGTCATCAATTTTATTATTTACGCCTGTGCTTGGCTATGAATGTCCTCTGTGAAAAGTGAAAAAAACGTCTCAACAAGAGGAAACTGTGTAGGTTAAACCAAACAATGCTTTTTTTCTTCTTCCCTCACCATGCTTATACTGTTGGTGCACAGCTATGCAGCCAGCTAAACAGACTCCCATTAAAGGCTGAAGACAGCAGTTGATCTTTGAAGTTTTATGGAAGCAATTGTGAAAAAAGTATTGGACATAACACAACAAAGTCAATGATAGTGATTACACATCAGAAAAAGCAGAGATGCCATAAGAATTAGATCAAAGATATTGTAAAATTGAATTAATACAGCAACAAGAAAGCTGGAGTCACAAAAGTATAGAATAACTGTCAAACAACTTACATTGTCCCTCATGCTAAGTATCACCAATCGAAGAACAACATTAAAGCGAGACTATATCTAACTTTTGCCTTGGCCCCCTTCGATAATCAGATAGTAACAGTAACCCAAAGTCAGCAAACTTGCTCATGTCAGTTTTAAAGCATCTAGCTTTATTTTGTAAATCAGCTACCACAATTATTGTGAGTTACCATCAGCTAACATCCAGTCACTTATGCCGTGTTCACATCATGCGGAAGGGAGAGTAATGATGGGACAGAATCCCATGTTTATGACTTGCAAGTACTCACGTAAAAAAGACAAATCAAGATGGCAGCTGTCAGTCTTCTTGTGCTACTGCTTCTCACTTATTGCTGGAGATCCAGCTGTCTCAATCAATAAATGTAATAACAAAGCGAAGAAAGACACAAACATTGGCTACATTTCTTCAAAGAAAGTCATATCCTACTCATTAGCAAGCAAGTTAGCTAAAAAATACTTTTAATGGCTGCTATACAGAAATTGAACAAAGTGTAATAACGCTGAGCTGTTTGACTACAGAGCTAGATGTGTGATGTTTAAAAATACCCCATTTTTTAATATAGTACTTATGGACTTTTTAGTGCCAAGTGAGATTAGAGCTTTCAAAAATATTCAACTTTCCAAGCCGCAGTTACAACATGTTGACGTGAATGCTATTTAAGTGGGAAAACTGGTAAAAACCGTAAGTCTGTATGACGTGAATGTGGATTTATGGTAGCCAGTTAGCTAACCTCCAGTTTTATTAGCTAGTGCTAGCTAACATTAACTAATATCCAGTCGCTTATGGTCGCTAGCTACATAAGTGAATTTTTGTTAGTAAGAATAAAGTTGTGTTTTCAAAAGTTACAGTCTCGTTTTAAGTCCCCGCAGTACGTACAACACAGTAATTAATTTGAGAGTCATCATGAGTAAAAATAAGCAGAGCAAAATACATAGAACAGTTTGCCCAACAAAAAGTTAACAGTTAACAGTATGTCATATTAGCAACACATTAGTCTTCAACCTCTAGTATAACAGCTAGCTTAGCACTGATGGAAGCTAATTTAATATTTCAAAATACAAACAACAGTCACAAAATAGCAAGAAGAAAGAATAATATGTATTACGGTTTTAACAAGGGCATTTAGAAAGTGAGTTAAAGATGTTTGTCATTATTTACTTGGTCACAGATTTTACAAAATGGCAGATGGAACATCATCATTTTAGCTGCTATGGAATGTTGCCAGCAGTGGTTGCTACTAGCAACATAATGTTGAAAATGAAACTAACTGCTGGTTTAAGATCAGTTTTAATATCACATCTATAAATCTGTTCTATGTTGCCTGCACTGTTTGAGTGCAATAACAAAACAAACTCATAAATAATATGCTTTATCTACCATGAAAAACCCAGAGGAGGAGAATTTAGAACATAGCATTAGGGCACAAAGTTTTGAGTTGTGGACACTGACATTGCAAGATTGTCAGCATTACTGTGCCTGGTACACCTTGAATCAGACTTTGAGATGTCAGAAAGAAAATACAAAACAAAGTGTTAACAGTTAAAGAGAAAATATTGGATTAACTGCTTAACATCTTAATAAACTAAAAAACCTATGGTTGCATGAGTGAGACACTGTATTTGTCAGGAATTTCAACTTCTTCTGTGTATTAGACCATACAAGAAAGGGACAAGGACCTTCAGCTTTTTAAAGGTCACGATTTGAGCTGCACCATCACACCACAAGGGCGAATAATGACGTGGCATTTGGGGTGCAAGGGCAGGCACAGTGGACTGTGAACACAATATGAACTAAGCACTCAGAGTCAGAGCCAAGCTGGCATCACACCTGAATAGAAATACAATCTTATTTTATTCCTGCCTCTTTTAACAGAGAGGGCAAGTTGACAGATTTATGAGATCCCTGGATACTGCACGCTGTTCATTCGCAATAAAAATGGATGGGGTCTAATCAATAAGCTCAACAGGAGTGATTGTGAGGATGAAAAAGGTATTTGTCATAAATGGTTCAATGGTTCTACAGGTTTGCTCCTACAAATGTTTAAGTTCACTTTGTTTTCTGTAGAAAACAGTTATTGGCTTTTCTTGTTTTCCCATTCCGTTTTTCATTCCATATCAGTGTGTCTACACCTTTAACTGGGTCATGTAATTCATTAGTATAGTACAGTATAGTATAGTACAGTATAGTATAGTATAGTATAGTATAGTATAGTATAGTATAGTATAGTATAGTATAGTATATAGTATTGCTTAGAATATTTTGAACATCCTGGAGTATCCTTTAAGAATTCATTATCATGGTGTGTAGCATGTAGTCAAAGTGGAGTTGCCTATAGGTGGTAAATTCCCAAGGTTAATATATTGGCTGTAATTAGCTGATGGCAGATATAAAAGTAACAGTGTATACATCAACCAATAAATTTCAAGAAATTTAAGTACAGAAATGCCAGAAATACGTTTAAAACATGGGCTGTGAATAGAAAATCAGTATCAGCTGATATATCATTATAGGATTTTTTGTAACTCTCAAATATGTAAATCGGTATTTGCCTCAAAAATCTTGTGTTTGTCAAGCTATACTTTTGACTTTTTTAATAACTAACCAAGACCACAATCTTTCCATCTTTCCTTTAGTTGCTACAAGTGGATATATGTTGTGAGAGCAGATATTGTAGGGGGAAAAAAATTAAATATTTTGTTAAAAAGAATTTTGCAAATACATTCAGTATGAACATTTTGTGACTTGACAGATACGTCATTACAAACTCTTCCAAATTATGTTGATATGAAGTATAACTATAGCTGTCATATGAATGTAGTTGAGTAAAAAAAGTACAGTGCAACATCCTGAAATGGAGTAGAAATGCACACCCACTGAGCAGTTTAACAGAAACATCTGTATATCTACTTATTCAGGCAATTATCCAATCAGCCAGTCATGTGGCAGCAGTGCAATGCATAAAATCCAGAGACAGGTCAGGAGCTTCAGTTAATGTTAACATTTAACATCGGTATGGGGAAAACATGTGATCTCAGTGACTTTGACCTAGGCATGATTGTTGGTGCCAGACAAGCTGGCTTGAGTGTTTCTGAAATTGTTGATCTCCTGGGATTTTCACACACAACAATAGTCTACAGAGTTTTCTCAGGATGGTGCCAAAAACAAAAAACATCCAGTGAGCTGCTGTTCTGTGGACGGAATCACTGTGTTGATGAGAGAGGTCAGAGGAGAATGGCCGGGTTTGGGCTGACAGAAAGGTTACAGTAACTCAGATGACCACTTTTTACAACTGTGCTGAGCAGAAAAGAATCTCAGAATTCCCAATATGTCGAACCTTGAAGCTACAACAGCAGAAAACCAGATCAGGTTCCACTCTTCAGTCAAGAACAGAAATCTGAGGCTGCAGTGTGCACAGGCTCACCAAAACTGGACGGTTGAAGACTGGAAAAATGTAGTCTGGTCTGATGAATCTTGACTTCTGCTGATGCACACAGACAGTAAGGTCCTGCCTTTTGTCAACAGTCCAGGTTAGTGGTGATGGTGTGGGGAATGTTTTTTTGGTAGACTTCGGGCCCCTTAATACCAATTTATTATTGTTTGAATGTCAGTACTCTGAGTATTGTTGCTGACCATGTGCATCCCTCTATGGCCACAGTTTACCATCTTCTAATGGCTACTTCCAGCAGGATAATGCACCATGACACAAAGCAAAAGTCTCAAACTGGTTTCATGAACATGACACTGAGTTCAGTGTACTTCAGTGGCCTCCCCAGTCACAAGACCTGAACACAGTCAAACACACGGGATGTGGTTCAACGGGAGATTGGCTGCATGAATGTGCAGCTAACAAATATGAAGAAATGATGTGATGCGATCATGTCAGCATGGACCAGAATCTCAAAGGAAAGTTTCCAACATCTTGTGGAATCCATACCATGAAGAACTGAAGCTGTTTTGAATAGCAAAGGGAGGCCCTATCTAGTATTAGTATGGTGTTCCTAATAAAGTGCTTGGTGTGTGTAAAGTTATACACAATTGAAACACAATGAACTGACACCTCTCTGACAGAAAGAAAGTAGTAACTAGAAACCAGGTTTCTTAGTGTCTTTCAGACATGTAATCGTCCAGCATTAGGATACGGTAATACATACAGGTTGATAACAAATTGCATATTCTTTAACAGCCCTAATGGGATGTGCTTTACATGACGTTCTGAGCGAAATGCCTTGACATCAGTGCATCCTCTCAAATGTAATGAAGCTGGAAAAAGGTAATCAAACCCACTGAGAAATCAATTTAAGGATGTTTTGACTTGTCCATTCTAAACGAAGCAGATTTCCAGTGTTTCAGCCTTTGCTCAGCAGCCTGTACTCTCAGCTCATAATTATATGGGATCATATCAAACTTTAATTTGCCATTCAGTCAATCTGAGTGTATCATCAGGCTGTCAAACCTATCAGACGTACAGTAAAATGTAGAAGCCACATGCTCCATGTTCACGGTACTGTAGTGTCACAGGGTTTACAGTAGAGCTGTAGCCACTAATATACTGTTTGTAGCATCTGGAGCAGCTGGTGCAGGAGATAAACAAAGGTCATGTCAATGTTAAATTTTTGGCAGCGATTTTAAAAAAGCATGTAATGACACCATGTGTGAGTAGTGCAGGGTCAGAGGTGAGGATTTTGTTAAAAAACTGGGACTGATAGTTGAAAACAAATACACATGCACAAAAAACATATGTTTTTTGTATGCAAGATGGTTTTGAAAGCATCCCAACTAAGAGCTCCAGGATTAAACTGTTCAGTTCTCCTCATTGTTACTATTGTTTTCAGATAAAAAGGAAAAAATCTTTCATTAAAATATTCAAAGTAAAGTAATATGAGACATTTGGTGGTATCCAACATCACAGAACTGAATGCTTTTGCCATCTCAGTTATGAATTATAATCCTGTGTTGTTTTACACTTGAATGTTCATTATCAAGTAATCCAGCATTTCTTAGTTATTCCGAAACCTTTCATGGTTTTTAAAAGGGTGAGAAGGAGGTTTGACTTTGAATGTATTAGTGTATTAGTATCTAGTGTTTGTTTTAGATGTTTGGATGCACTACAATTTATTTTAAAGGCTTCTTCACACAGACAACAGGATGACTGCAGATGCTGCTAGTCGTCTGTGTCCTTGTTGTTTTGGTCGGTCGAAATGAGCTCTTGGGGCAGATGTTCTGGAATTGCCCTCATGGGGCTGTTTAGACTGAGACATTAAATTTTTATTTTATTAAAACTCACAAATAAAACACACCCGCACACACCTATGGTATACAGTATACCCACACTCACAACACATGGAGGAAACGTGTTTTTGGTTGTGTTCATCATCTGCAAGCAGCTTCAATGTCCCAGAGCCAGAGAAACATGCCAGTAGTTTAGTCAGTGTTAAAGTCACAGTTTTTCAAGGCTATGTTAAAACAATAATCAGGTGCCTATTTGAACACTGAAACAGGTTTTGGTCGCTGTAACTGCTCACTATAATCATCAGGGGACCTGAATAAGTGTAGCAAATTTTAGGACAATCTTTTCAATTTCTATCAAGATATTTCACGCAGAGCCACTAATGTCGACATCATGGTGGCCCTGGAAAAAAGTCAGGGGATCACTAAAGTCGGTAGGGTTCATGGTCTGTGGACCATGGACCACAGTGGTGGACCGACTGACCTTGCTTTATTTGAATAGGCCTGAAGAGGATAATTGTCCAGTAATTCACAAGAACAAAGTCAAAGATTGGAGAAAAGTCTGTAAAAAATTTGCATAATTTGGTGACACAGATACTCATACATGTACCTTTCTGCACTCATTTCCTGTTAATTAATAATCCCCTCAGATCCACCTCACAGGTGAATGATTGATGGCTGACAGAGCAAAGCAGACAGGGAGCAAATCAATTAACTCTACTTAAAGTCATACTCTGACAGGTTGGAAAATATGTTGATTTGCTGTCTGACACAGATCAAGATGAGAATTATGATAATAATTGGGTTTTTTTCCACTTTTGACAGAGGGTAACTGCTTCTATGAAGACAAGGCTGGTCACACTCTGTTATTTTGTTTGTTTGCACCTCTAAAGCTCAATAATTAACTCGTTATATCTAATTTGTTAACTCCGTACAAAAACCAAAGATTAAAAAAATGTTGTGGTCTTATAGTAGGTTTTCTGCTGGACTATTTCCTGGGTTTTGTCCGTTTAAACACTTCGTTTTTTGTACAGATGAAACAAACAAGATATAATGTGTTCATTAGTGAGCTTTAGAAGTGCTGCTAGTTGAATTTTGTTACTGTTGGACAGAGCCAGGCTAGCTGTTTCCCCCTGTTCCCTCTTTATGCTAAGCTAAGCTAACCTATTTCTGGCTGTAGCTTCATGTTTGACAGCAAGAGTGCGAGAAAGCTTATTTCCCAAAATGTCAAACCATTCCTTCAAAGTTAGTCAGCTAGGAACGCACCTACCGCCCATTCTAACATAACTACAGTCGAGTGATATGGGTTTAACCTGATTGCCAGATGTCGTTAGCTCATCCACTGGTGTTTGAATTTGAATCAATTTGTATGATTGCCCATACGTTAATGCAGAGTTTCCACCATTGTAATTTCACCCAGAGAGATGGGCCACTGACACATTAACATAGGCGGATGAATGATGCAGACAAAACCTCCTTCTCCTCCTAATGCAGGTTCATTGTCCTTGCCAGTATCATTGATGTAGGTTAAAGAAGGAAAAAAATGTCACCCATTACTATATCATCACATTGTTAGTATCAACCATAGTAACAGAAGCAGTGGCATCATTATGATTATGGTGATTGTATTGTAATAAACAGTAGGAAACCAATCAGTGAAACAAGAGCAATTACTTAAAGCTTAACCCTCTCAGCATGGATGGATTATGAAACAGTGTTCATTTAGCGTCTCTTTTTAGTCGTTCCATCTCATTCTGTCTCTTTCATTCTCTACAACAAACTAAGAACATTTTCAGATTTTCTTTCAATTTTTGTTTGTTTGGTTCATTTTGTTTGGTTTTGTGTGTGTGTGTGTGTGTGTGTGTGTGTGTGTGTGTGTGTGTGTGTGTGTGTGTGTGTGTGTGTGTGTGTGTGTGTAGCCACAGAATTGTAGTCCAGGTTACACAGACCAGCTAACTGTCCAGTCTGTGTTTCATTCATCTTTTGTGTCTATGGCTGAGTTGTAGTGGACATGAGGGTCAGGTATTATCTCATTGCGCAGGAGCGCTGAATTATGTAAAGCTGCCCTCCTGCCATATAAAGGATTTTAATATTCCTTTTTCCTGGTAATTTCACTGATGTATCCTCATCTGATGTACAGTTTTAATAAACTGGCTCAGAGCAGATAAACCATGTCAGCGATTGTCAGTAATCCTCTAAGTGTTGTCCTGGCTCTTCAATTACTAAACACCAAATAAATGAGTGTGTCAGACACTGACTTTAATCCATATAGAGTGAGAAGGTCAAAGTGGTGAAGTTGTATTAAGAAGGTCTTGACATCTTGTGCACATTTATATAGAATGCTCCAATTCATTGTGTTTAATTTATGTATGTTGTACATTTTATTTAAAATTATAACCACCTACATCACATTTCCTCAGTACGTTGGATAAAAACTTTCAATAACCTACAGTAGATAATGTAACATCACTGCATTTTTGTCATTGCATGGTGTCAGGTTAATGTGTGAAATCCTACTGAAGGGGCTGAAATTAGGCCTAACATAATGAATGAAGCTTCAGCTTCCCACCAATACGTTGCCTTTACGCTTTCTTTTGAAATTTTTGGTTCTAAGTACATTTTTTCGTCAGTTTATGTGAAATCACCTTCCTGTCTTGAAAAATTTGTAGGAGGAATCATTAAAACAAAATTAGTCAGCAAGTCTTCATACCTAAAAGACAAGTTGTTTGTCAGTGTTTATCAAAATGATCCATAAAATTGCTCCAAAAAAAAAAAAAGCAGCGCAACAGCTTTTTTGGTTGGTTTTGCACACTTTTTTCCAAGATATAAAAGTGTTATAGTAAAACCTGAACAATTTGTTGAAAGACACTTTAAGTCTCTGTGGAGCTGATGGGAAATTATCAGTGGATGGTCACTATGAGAGACTCCCTTCACATTACACATAGTCATTTGATCCATTGTTACTATAAAAATATTTATCATAGCACCTTTCATCATCAAGCGTGTCCAGTGTCTAGGAGGTCAAGGCAGTGTGTGTCCGCTCTGACCTCCTGAGACTTTTTGCAGCAGTATAACAATATCATGCTACCTCTGCCTTTGCTACCTAGAGAAGACAGTCAGTATTTGTGTGACAGCAAGAGGTCGCTTGTCAAAACAATGTAAACACCAGTCATTTTTAAGTGTTTGGAGAAAAGACCAGTGCCCTCACTGTCCTGTTAAGGACAGCAATTGAACTGGAGAAAGAGAGGAGGGAACAGTGATAGAGCTCTCCTATAATCTTCCCATAGAGCTACAACATATTTCCCACCCAGTCTTCTAAGGTTGGAGATTATGAAATACAGTGTGGTCTAATCCTTCCTTCCTAATAATCCCCCCCACCACCACCACCACCACCACCACCCCACCCCCAACCCCCACAGCCCGCTCATAGCAGTCCAGTCACATCCACCAGTCTGTGGAGGAAAAACATCCCATCTTTTCCCATCACAGACTGTCTGTCATCAGTGTTCAAATATACTTAATGAGCTCACTTTATTTAGACTGTCCAGTGTTAATGTTGTTAAAACCTGAGTTAATGCTAAAACAATGTGTCAGCTGATAGTCAGTTGAGATATATGTGAGTCAGTACTTACAGGATAAGTCTGGTGATATTTTACATTTATGTTCTGTTCAGAAATTTCATGAAAAGAAAAAATGAATTTACGGCGTAAAAATGAATTTACGCCGCAAACAATTATTGCCTGTGTAGCTATCAAAAACACATCAATGAGTCACCCCTCTGCACTGGGTGACATGGGTGCTGTAGTTTATTTTAAGTCAATCCCACGTACACCATCCTGCTGCTGGATACACTCATCAGAGCACCAAATGTGCATCTGAAAATAATCCCCAACAAATGCAAATACATCTGTTTACTCTAGTTTGACTAACATTTGTTACAAACTACGGTGCCCAGCTCTTTTAGGAACACCACAGTATATATTCCTGACTCGTTTTTAAAGACTTACATCTTCAGTAGGAATCAGTGAGGTTGGGGCTGAGTGTCTTAGACAGGTGGGGAAGTGGGAAAGTTTTGAGAGATGCATTAACACGTTGTTAGGTGGCGTTCCAGCCACCTGTATTTATGCACATTTTCGATTAGCGCTTAAAAAAAAACTGAGTGGAAACAGAGGAAAATTAAAAGAATTTCAAAATATTGCAAAAACGTTTTTTCACTTGGCTGAGGTGGAAAAGTTGGTGTATCAATAAAAGCCAAATGTGCCAAAGTGCAATGGAAACAGAGTTAGCAAATAAATCCTGACGTACATGAAACATGTGACGTCAGTGAAGGGAAGAAAAATAGTGGCAGACCAACACATTAGATCTGTAAGAAGCGATGAGGAGGCTGTAGCGTTCCTCATAATAATTCATGAAACAAACAGACACGCCATATTTCCATTAAGTTTTCAGCACTTTTCTTTCACTTTTTGGGGTTTGACTGGTTCTTTTTTAATTACATCTTGTTGCCCCGTCCTCTTCTTCTGCAGAGGTCTAATGGCATCCTTGTACATGTATAACCCAGTGTATAGTGCATCACTTAAAAATAAAGGGAACACATGAGGTAAAAGTATCGTGACAAACATAAGAATTTCCAGTTTTTCCTTCCTGAAATGTCCCAAGTTTTCGTGGTCGTCCTACTTACAGCTGTAATGTTGGATTGTTTTTTTGATGGGGCCATATGGCGAGTCGATCACAACAAACACCTGTCTGTATTTAACTTCCCCCCCTCCCTCAGTTTACTCATCTTTATCTCCACATACTCTTTTTTGTTACTTTCTCAACCCTGTCAGATGTCTTAAATCCATCTACAAAGCCTTTGCTTCGATTCACACTCTGCCAAATTGGCTTTCTGCCTTTATCTGCATCTGTTCATTATTGTTTGCTCGCCCACCAATGCCAAACTACGTAACAGAAACAACAAAGGACACAGAAAAACAGGGAGAAAGAAAGGGAGACAACAAGGTGAGGGAAAGTGATCTAGTACATGATGAGGATCCCTGAGCGCTACGTCATGTGATAAAATCATCCTCACTGACCTTTGTACACCCTGCAGTGCTCTGGCTGTGGATGAATCATTTGATGCTCCCTTTGTAGGAGAAAACATGGAGAATACATGGTAGCTCTCTGGCTAGGCTTCAGGATCTGTTTCCATCCAAAAAATACCGATGAGTCATTACAAAGTCTTTGCTGATTCAACCTTTGCTTTTCTAATTTTGACCTGTAACAAATGAGCTATGTGGACATTATAGGAAAAGTAGCTGAGGTCTGTTGTAGGGGTTGTTTTTCTACCTGCCTATTCCACAGTTTCACTCCCTCTGCTGCTCAGTGATGTAATGTAAAGCTAACACTTTGAGTTTCAGTTTGTTCATCTTTGTATGAACTGTATATAATAAATATCATTATTACTTCTATTAAGATTAACACTACATTGAAATATGAAACATTTGTACCATGTCAAAACAAATCAAAATTAAAAAAAAAAAAAGAACTACCACAAGACTACTAAAAAATCTACTACCCACACTCTTGTCCTTGTCTTATGAGTCCTATTAAATGACTCACTGCGTGTTCAGACAAAGCAAAAAGAAAATTTTAGAGGTTTTGTGGTGCATTCAAAGTCAATGGAGAGGTGATTAGACACAAATTCACTCACTGTGCAACTCAAAGCAAAGACGCATCCACGCAAGATGGGAATGTTTCAACTTGAGCAAAAAATCTGCATATATCCGAGGCTTTATGAACGATGTTTCGTTAACATACAGACATGAAAGATAAAAGAAGAGAGACTGGAGGTGGATCCATTGCTAGTTAGCTCAAAGTAAACATACGGTTGGTACATTGGCTAATTGGGTTAGGGTTATGGTTGGGCGAATAAACAAATCCATGCGAATGATGCAAGGCGAAAAGTTGCTTCACTGTCTAACATTCTTGAATCATCTGACTAGAATCAACATGATTCTTTCCATTAATGTGTGCAGCTCTAATCCTGCTTGGGAGCATCAAAAAAAAACAAAAAAACAAAACAAAACAAAACCATAATGTTTGTTGTTTTTAGGAATCTTTCAGTGTTGTAGATAATTACGATTTAAAGTGCAGTTCAGTCCAGTAGAAATCTACAGCCGTCATTATTTCATGCCCTGAACTTGCGCCCTGCTGATCTTTATCATCATGTATGGCTCAGGGGGATGGACGACTCATCTGTCTTCCACACTGACTTAGGATAAACAGACTACCAAACAAACCAGAAACCTCATTAAGTTTTCACTTTTGAGACAGTCCTCAACGGAAAATCGACAGCGTAGGTTGTTTGTTCATATGGCTTAGAACCAGCTTTGTTCTCAATCGGCAACCATTGGCATGAAACTCTCCTGCCACGGCAAAAAGTGGTTGCTATTAAGATGACTGAGTTGGTGGATGTACCAAATACCCAAGACGGGTTAACATTCCAAAAGTCCACAATTATTTCTTTTAACCAGGAATATAATCTTTCCATAACCGTAACCAAGTAATTGTAGTTGCCTAACCTTTAAAAAACAATGTCATTAAGATATGAAGACTTTTGCTCTTTTTGTTACTCAAAACATGTATTTATCCTCTCTTTTGCAAGTGCTTTTGATTGGACAACTTATGAGTGGTACCACAAAATTGACTGAAATTGACAATTTTAAGATATTATCAGATAAGCTTTTACAATAGGGTAGCAGTGTGGTGGAGACATAGAAAAACTTTTAAAGTTCACGTCAGCTGAAAACTACGAAGATTTCTGCACAGATCTGCTCTCTGTTTTGTCTCACTCAGATAAAATGGTGTGTTACAGTCTGGAGCAGTGTAAACTATCTGTCTCCGTCAGCGTCTGAGACTGTGACTGTGAGTATGTCTGTGATCATGTCTGTACAAGCTCCCAAACATTAATAGTACAAGTATGTTTTAAGGAAGTAACCTCACTGCTAAGATCTTACACAGTAGGGGTACCCAGTATTTTACTGCTTTTGTCATGAGACAATGTTTAATCTACAAACTCTCTTCCTTTTCAGTTGCTTAGGACCAGTTTTGTTGCTGGCTCGATCAAACTGAATTTTCATCCCATCATTTATAATTTGAGCCTTCATTTCAGGTTAATACTTAAAGCAGTTATAATTTATATATTTTATGTATTTTTTTTTATTTTTTATATTTTTTTAACATAGCTAAAGACCCAAATGATATTTCTCTCAGGAGTTGATATAAACCAAAAACAGAGACAAAAGAGAGTTAATGTTGGTCTTACATTGGCCAGGGGGCCAGAAACAAGACTCAAAAGGAATGATAATGTTGCTCTGTATCTGCTTGAGGTGTAAATAAGCAACTATTTACTAACAAGTTCACCATCAACTTAAAAGATGATATGTCAGTGTTGTGTTCACAGCTTGTTCCCGCTGCCCCCAAGTGGCCAAAGTTCAGTTATTGCGGGTTTAAAGGGAAAGTATTACATTTTGGGAAAAATGCTCATTGGTTTTATTGCTAAGAGTTAAGGGAGAAGATTGATACTGTTTTCACGTCTGTACTGTAAATATGTAGCTATATCCAGCTAATTTTGCTTGGCACAGAGACTGGAAACAGGAGGAAAAAGTTAGCCAGGCTCTGTAACAAAATCTGCCATCCAGCACCTCTACACTTCACTAAATAACACACTATATCTCATTAACACTATAAAGTAGAAAACTGTTGTATATTCTTCAGTGGGGGTGACTCTTCTGCAGCTTCAACTCATTATTGCAGGGTTGGCTGTCAGGACATCTTTCTCCACCGTATGGGACAAGCTGCTGTGGATTGAACAGGTGAAGCAATCAGATTGTAAAATCTGTATAAAGTGCCAAGTGCAAATATCTTTGTGTACAGCCTTTACCTCCTGTATTTATACACAGCCTGCATACACCGTATACAGTACACTTGTATGTGTTGTGTTGGCTGACATATTGCATCTTCTTACTCCAAGCCTCTGCTGGGATACAAACATGAGAACAGGAACATGGTGGTTTCATTGGCTGCAGGGAATGCCAATTTACACCAGTAAATGAGTGCTGTTCTCTTTGGCAAACATGCTGGTATGTGCTAGCGAAGCAGAAGTTTTAAACTGATTTTGTTTATCACAAACAAAGCTTCACATCTGGAAATGCCGAGGCTGGTCTAGATTTACAGCACTTTTTTGCCGCCCTTTTTTCCTTTTTTGGCTTGAATGGTGAGACCTGTTGACAAGTTGATGATACTCTCAAATGTACGAACATGTGTTCATGTGTCTTAAGACTGGTGATTTGTTGTTGGTGATAAAATTATATGTAACCATCACACAAACATCAAGGCATTGTGCAAATATAGCACATGAGGCAGCTGACATGAAAGAACCACTGAGATTTTACAACTTGCCGTAATTACTGCAAGTAATGGCTTACAGTTCATTGATTTCTCTCCTCAGTTCTCTTTGTCTTTACTATCAAAACAAGACTTACTTACTGAAGACTTAGACAAAATTTACTAAACTTCCTTAAGTTTGTGATTGTTGTTTGTAATTGTGTCACCACAAATTTGGGGGTATTTGCTAAAACTGATTTGCATAAAGTGCAGTAAGTAAGATGAATGGCTGTTTTGATGTCTGTCGCACATCTGGAAAAACATTAAGCATAAAAGAAATTGTTTTTCTGCTGCTGAACTTGACATATTGGTTGAGAAAAAAAGAAGATAGCCTCGTTTTGTGTGCATTCATCCTGCAAGAAGAATGTTGTATGTGAGGAAAAATTATTTAAACAGCCTAATGTCTTCTGCCTAACAAAAAAAAAAAAAAAAAAAAAAAAATCAGTCTGGGAGATTTTTGGAAAAACCTTTAAATTCACTACTGTAGGTTCTACTACTATTACTGGTACTACTACTGCTGGACTCAGGCTGTACTTAGGCACACACCGCTGCTTAGAGCTAAATGCTAACGTCAGCATGCTAAAATATTCATAATGAAAGTGTTAACATGCTGATACAATCTTTATTTTATTCGTTTTCAGTTTAATAAAACTAGTCAAATTGGAATACATAGCATAGCAGTGCTTTGAGCTAAATGCTAAAACCGAAGTTTTGGAAAAATTAAAAATTTTGACCTGCTGATGGCGCTAGATGAAAAGTTAAGGGACGGCCAAAGCTATTTGAATTCATCCAAACATGAATGGGACATGAGTGTTTTTGACAAATTTCAACAGTCAACAGTCTTCGAGACATTTCACTTAAAACTAGCCTACTAATTTGAACCTGACAGTGGTGCCTGAGGAAAAGTTTTTTAGGATTCATCCTCTCGGAAACGTGATTGTCTGTACAAAATTTCATGGCAATCCACCAAACAGTTGTTGAGAAATTTAGTCTGGACTAAAAGCGGTGCACTGACTAACAGACAGATCTTGTCATCGGTAGGTCCATTTTGCTACCATGGATAAAAACTAATTTGTCTAGTAGGGGAAATGAAGCAGCTACTTTCTTGTCTGGCTGCTTTCGAGAAGCCAACTTCCTGTTTCTTACAAACATGCGTTTACAAGTACTGATGAAGCTCCAGTTTATTTTTGAACATCGAATGACTTCCACAGAATATTGGAGAAGGGGGAGAGCAGTGTTTGTTACATCTGTGCGCCAGACAGAGCAATACTCCGAATTAAAAGCTTTGAGTCATGACTATAAATGCATGTTATACATGTTAGCCCACATATCAGCAGCCCGTGACTTCATAAATCCCTTTAAGTCTGTCATTAGCTTAACCAGTCTGTCAATAGCATCTTGTCAGATCAAAGAGGCAGTAATTTCATGTACGGTAAACTTTTATAGCTGCCCTCCATACCCATCCACCTCCTTATCTTATCACTGACAGGCTGAATGAATAGTTTACCTGAAGTGGCGGCAGGCAGCATCAGAGTTTCTCACCTTAGTTACAGTTTAACCTGCTCTTACCTGAGGGTAACCTCATAAGAGAGGGAATTGTACATTTTATTTCAACACACTGTTAAAGTTTATGAGCAGGGCTGTAGCAGTGATGACACTCCGGTAATCTGCTTTCTTTCTGAGAATTGGAATGCTTTTATAGCAAAAGTGGAGGGGTTATATTCAACAATTTCAAAAACTGTACGGAAATTACAGCATTACAGAAATTGCCTATAGTTTCAGTGTACTATCCATCTCCATGGATGGTAGGTCACTCCGCCATTTCGGTGCAGGCTCAAACATCATAACAATTATTGGATGGATTGCCGTGAAATTTGGTGCAGACATTCATGTTCCCCTCAGGATGATCTGTAATAGTTTTGGCGATCACTTAACTTTTCATCTGGCACCATGATCAGGTCAAGGAAAACTAATAAAATACAGGAGATTGTTGTTACCCCTGAGAATTTCATTCCTGGCTGTGTGAAGAAGACTTTTAAACAGCATTTAGACCTTCATGTTGCAGCATGACAACATCCCCAAACATTCAGCCAGAGTCATAAAGAGTTATCTTCAGCGACAAGAAGAAGGAGTCCTGAAAAAGGTTTTCTGGCCCCCTCCGAGCCCTGATCTCAACATCTGGCAGTCAGTCTGGGATCAAGCAAGTTCTCCAAGGTGCTTGGACCAATGTACCTGCCAAGTACTTTAAAAAACTGTGCACAAGCAAAACTGTGATTTGATTTTTTTTATTTTTTTTTTCTGTTTACTGAACTTTGTATGAAGTTGACTGATGAAAAAAAGTATTCATGGTATTATTTAAAAAGCCTCCTCAGTTTGTGAGGGCCAAAAACTTTGGCATAGTACATGGACACAAATATGAACAAATCCAAATAATTAAGGGGGGGGGCACTTGGGGGTTTGACTTTTGCATCGGGGGCTTTGGGGCTTGTATTCCGGCCAGCAGCCCTGTTGCTGGGAAAATTGTGAGTGACATTGAGGTCAGGCTACGATAATCTACTATTGTCCTATTTGTATTAAATCATACTGTAAAGTAAACAAGACTAAGAGTCTACGCCACGGCATCCACTCTTCAACTAACAGTCGGATGTTTAGCAGGAACAATGCTTACAATGTTTCACCTTATTGTACTAGTGTGTTTGCATATTTCCTAATTAGCATCAAACAGAAAGTACAGCTGAGGCTGATGGGAATGTCATTGGTTTTGCAAGTGTTTGGTCATAAACCAAAGTAAAGAAAAAATTCAGATTTTGACCTGATGATGATGCTCGATGAGTAAGGCTTTCACCAAATGTCTCTCTGGGAAACATGAATGTCTGTATAAAAACAGACAGACAACAGACCAACATTGTAATCACTGGAGCCATGCTGCTGGCATGGCTAAAAACACTTTCAGAGTCCAGGGCATGTAGCTGTTCTGTATCAAATTCATTACCAAATATATACATTATATATAGTTTGTACACACAGTACAAACAGTGGATATTTCTGACAAGAGCATTCCACATATAGTTCATTGTATAATATTGCCCCTGGTGCATAAAATTAAAAATCGTTCCTTAACTCATTATTCTGTCCTCATTCCTTTCTCGATGGAGACAAAACTGAAATCAATCAATTTTTGGCAGAAAGCATCACATCTCAGTGTCACCCCTGAGGTATGTGTGTGTGGTTGATGTAATTGTGAGGTTGCTGTGCAGCCGATTGGTGCAGTCCTCTCACACGCAGGAGTTAATTTCTGCCTGTGACTGTGGCGTCCAGCAGCTGCTGGATAATCCCACTGAGCCCGCGTCCTATTAAGCTTTTAAAAGCCGGTATAAACTGTCCATTTTGTAATAGCCATGTCACATCAAGGGTACAAATCTGCACCACCCACTGCCTTTCATCTGCATACTGTGGTCAAGTCGCAGTCACAGGTCCGCCTGCTGCATCAGTATAAACATCATCAGATCTTCATCTTTCTGATCTTATCGCTTCTTATCAATAAGTCATGGCTGTCAGTCCTGAGGCTAAAATGGGGGTGTAGACGGAGAGAATATCCGTTAGTAGCAAACAAATCATTTAAAGCTGCTGACCATTTCAGTATGTCACAAACTTATCAGAAAATGATTTGTTTTCAGGGACAAGTGTGTTATTGAAAGAAAGAGGGCATTTGTGTTTGTTGACTATAAACTCGACACGGAGATCTCCATCAAACATCGTAAAGAACCACTTGGACTAATTTCCCCTCAGAAATCCAACTCCAGAAAAGTCATAGTTCAATATAGAAGCGGAGTCAGGCTTCCGTTACTGAATTTAAGGCAACAAAAGCACTTTGCTTAAGGTTAGGGAAAGTTGAATGTAAATAAACACGTTGTGGATCAAGTCTCTAAACTTTTTCTGTATTAAACCTGACCAAAATTTTTCTAGGACCCAGGTTCTCTGAGTGCCTCTACGTTACCATAAAAAAGTTTAATAATGCTGTAGTCACTAGGAGTAGTTATTGCATCAAAGGGATCAGATATTCAGGTGGAAAACAAATGAAATATACTGTTAGTGAACATTTTACTGATATGTTCGTTATCCACATTTTTGTAACTTGCCAGCTGAGTTTATTAGCATAATTTCTTCATTGTCTTAATAGAAAAGGTAATCCAGACAGCATTATGTTTATGTCAAATTAGTTTAACATTAACATAATTTCTACAAGACACGATTGTCTTTGTTTCACATGTCAGTTTTTTTTTTTTTTATATCCTGAACCTTTGGTTACATATTTCACATAAACAGTACAGTGAAGTGGCTGAGCTTACCTGACCTGAACTGGACTGTAATACTTTCCCAACAGGATGTCATTAAGGTTTGATGAGTTTATTATGGTTACTGGATATTGGTCATGCATGCTGATATCTCTACCTCTTTGAGCCAATAAGAATAACTATTATAATTTTACTTGTCTGGCACACAGCAGTCTTTATTTCCAGTTGACTTAGCGGAAGGCATAATGTAAAAAAAAACAATTTAAAAAAAAAACCTGAACACAAAACATATAAGACTGGATCCTCAAATCGCTCTCAAATTGAAAAGACTGATCAGTTAAGAAACAAACGAGATGTTGATTTTTAGTCCGTAAATTGAATTATTTAATTATATTTATGAATACAGAATGTTCCTCAAATTTATGGAGTAAAAAATGAGTGTTTGAGCCATTAGGGGCTGAACATAATCCAGCCAGCGATTATGTTTCCTACAAAACGAGTTTGCTGTTGCAGTTTAGTTGCATATAAACATAATTTTCAGGAGACAGAGCTGTCTGATTTGACCCACACATTAAAGACTAAGTCGACACAGCACATTGTGTTATTGCTTCACATGTTCAGATCAGCCTGACAGTGACCCGTCAGTTCAGATACACAAACTGTTGAGTGTTTCCACAGATGTGGCAATGTGTGGCAGTTGTAGCTCTACTTGGCCACTTTACAAGACAGTTCTGGATATACACAGGTTTCTGAGGCTTTTACAACTACTTCTCACACCCCAGTAAACCTCCTAGTACTCTTCACTTGCAGGACTATCTATTTAGGTCAATTTTGAAACTGTCTGATCTCCCAGCCTGCGATTCTTCTGTTTTGTGTGATCAAAGTGAAATCATCGCATGTGCCTCGATTTCATCACACCTGTGATGTTGCAAATTCACAAGGTTCATCTAGACTAACAGTAGTTCAAAATGCCAAAGATAGACAGGATTATTGCTTAATAGGATCACCTTTGAGACATTTCTTGGATAAGCGCATAGTCAAATCTTTTAGCCGTTTATGAGCTCAAACTGAAATCCTCAGGAAGACCAAGACCAAGACCAAAATTATTTTTTTCTTTCGATATTACAGCCTACAGAAGCTCTGCCAAAGTATCTGACTCAGTTCTATCTCTTAAAAACAATTTGTTCAGGATTACCCCAACGTGAACTATCCTGAGCAGAGATGCATCAAAGTGCTACAGAGAATAATAGAACACTAAAAAAAAACTGAAAATAATTAAAGACAATTTGAAATATTGTCGAATTTATTTATTATATTATTACAAAAGAAACAGTAGAACTGACACGACCTTGCACTGACCAATGTGATCAGCCTGGCTCATGCTGTAAAGAGTAATCGTGTCTGATACATACCGCAGTGCCATTAAGAGCTTTGTAAACCAGGAGGAAACTCTTAAAATTAATGCAAGAATTCCCAGGGTATTTGAGAGATGCAGCACTGTAGTCAGATTTTCAGACCTGGTTAAAACACAGGAGCATGACCTCCTTTACAGGTTATTCAGAATCAGGTTTTAAAAACATTTTACAAATATAACTAAAATCACTTAATGATCCAGTGCTCATAATAGGGCTGCAAAACTTCAGGGCAGCATCAGTGATAACTCCAGTTGTGCTGAAACAATCAACTAATCGAGTGACTGACAAGTACTCAATCAACTTATTAGGCTGAGAAATACAACTTTACCTCAGAAATTCTGAGGTCTTCACAGTGTATGTCAGAGGGCCAATTAATGCTGATTCCATATCTTTGTGCTCAGAGGAAACAGAAGTAGAACTGCAGGAGAAAAAGAGTCTGAGGTGCATTTCAGAAGGGGCCAACTCAGCTGTGTTGAGGCAGTGAGGTTTCACACAGCTGAGCCCTCTTCCCCCCCTCTGGGCAGGAGGATTTGTTAAGAGAGGGGTAAAGAGCAGGTTTAATTGGTTGTAAGTGGCTCAGGACAGTGTTTTGACCTGTGCAGCAAGAGAGCGAAAACCAACTTCCTTCTTGAGTTCTTGCCAGGGCATCTGCTGTAAATGTGGATCTCAATGTATGAAAATCTTAAATCTTCGTTTTTCGATGCTCTCTGTGGATGTGAACTGGCAGGAAACATGTTAAGTGTAACCAGATGTTTTAGATGTTCAATGTCAAAAGGCCCCTTTTCCTTGAACTGTAATACTATCCCTGTGCATGCTGTTAGTTTATGTTTATGTGAACAGCTCATGGCTTCTTGCCAATTGATCTTGTTTTTGTGTGTGCGTGCGTGCGTGTGCATGTGTGTTTGTTTTTTGTTCTTTGAAATGCGATAAAAAGGAATTTTATTTTTCCATCTGGAGTCTGGTGATAAAGTTTGTCTCCTATATTAAATAAATATATTTTAAACTTCAACTTGTCAGTGTTAGCAGGCAACTTCCACCACACCTCTAGAATGACATGTAGAAATGTTTTTTGATCTGATGTCTCCATCAGCAGGACGATGTAATTTATCTTTGCCAACCAAAAATCTACAAATGTCTGTTAAAAAAGAAATCTGTTTTATGATGTGACAGCACAAAAACGACTTGGTTATGTTTTTGTAAACATTGTTGTTTGTATTAAAATAACTACTTCATTATCATTAGGGGACCTTTGTCATTGTGGTTACAATAATAAACACTGCTAATTAGGGAAAGATCGTCGTCATTGTTAAGTTAAAATAATGTTTCAGCCATCTTCTTTGTTAAAGTTCGATGTTACCTGTCCATCCTACCAGGCCTCCTTCCTCTGCAGACTTTATAACAACACCAACTGGCTTTCAGCTTTGTTCCAGATGTTCATAGTTCATGCAGCTCCTAGAGGGTTCATCCCCTGAAGATAAAGATGTATGATGTTTTTGGGCACTTGTTGAAACCAGAGATGCTGTTTTTGTTCCTGGGAGCACGATCTCAGCCACAACCATGTGCAGAGTGGTGAAAATTTTGAAAATACACCTTTGTAACACTGACAGATTGGTAACATTTTATAATAATGTTATAAAACCATAGACGTGTTGTGAGAAAACGGGCCCCAGCACATAGCCCTTCTTATGAAGTGTAACTGACACAATTCTAAATGCAGCACAACTCATATGATATTCGCAAAATAAAGGAAAACACAATGGCAAGTTAACTTAGACTGATGGCTTTTGTAACCTCATCTGTCACTGTGATGGATCAGGAGATCAATTTGAGTGAGTCCTCTGATTGGTTACACTCAGAGGTCAATCAGTGATTTCAGTGAAGGTTTGGGGGGGGGGTCTAATCTGAAGAGAGGTTTGTTTTTGTACAGCTTGGAAATGGTTGATTATTGTTGACATTTGGGAAATGTAATACACAGATTTGAAAGCTCAGGAAATACAGTCCAGCTTTTATTATTGTATGACCGTTCTGCTGTTTAATGGAGGATATTAACAACACCTCCATCCCATAGGTAATATCTCAGGGCCAATAGCAAAGATCTATCACTGCTTAGTCGCTGACTTTGACACGCAGTTGGGTTGTGTAAGAAACATTCAAATGTTTTGGAGCAGTTTGTTGAGGGTTGAGAGGCAGAATAAGGACCAGACTGTGAGGAGACAGGTGTACGGTGGTCAAAAGGAGGAATATGAACTTATACTGTACAAAATATGTCACAAACAAACACATACTATACCAGTAACTTGCACAGAGAGAAGTCCTCATACACACACACACACACACACACACACACACACACACACACACACACACACACACAAAGGCATTTAGTAAAACATGGTTAAATCGCAATTTTTTAAAAGCTGATTTCACTCTAAGCCAAGAGCTGAAATGAGCTTTAAATGCAGATTTAAAAATCGTGGTGGATTACAGAATACTCAGGTGGTTGGTTCAACATAATCTAAACTACATCTAAGAGCAGAAATAAGAGACCTGCTGTGGGTCTTAATGTTACCAAATGTAGTTTGGCTGGCCTCATCACAACAGGTAAGATAGTGTTCATCATTAATGTCTGCTGTGCTTTTTATCTGTGTATCTGATATAATACACAGCGGCTGTAAAAATGTTTCTTCTCCTGCAACTGAACTACTATTAAGGTGTTTTCTTGTCTTTAAAAAAAAAAAAGATTTACCATTGGTCTTAAAGTAATTCCAAAACTCCAGAGGAAAGTGGCATACAGTGTTCAGGTAGAACACTGATAAAAGGTAAAATCCTTCATGCAAACTCAAAATGACATAATATTGAAATGCTTTCTAATCCAGTTTTACAGGCACTGCATCTTTAAGAGAGCAGTTCGTCTTTCAAAGGATTATATGCTGTGTGATAGCAGTTTGGCTGCCATTTGACTCTCGTCTTTGCTTTGAAGATTAGTGTATAACGTCACCTCATGCGGCTCTTTTCATGACAAATAACAGGCTTTTAAATGCCATTGTACTCTGAGATATTAGAGGAAATTTTAATTCTTTCATTATTCTACAGTAGGCCAAGGCTTCGTCAGGTTTTGCACTCATTGTTTTAGAGGTAAAGATAAGAAGGGAATAGAAGGATGTCCCATGGTGAAAAGTCATAGGTGTGAGGAAAAAGAGTCTCTAAATGCCAGAAATCTAAACATAAATACAAGATTGTCAGACTTGTATTAAAGAGGAGCTGCTCACTATATGCAATGTGAAAATGCTTCTTTGTGGTGACAAACCCACAGAGCTTTATCATCCAATACTGCAGCTCCTCTCTGCTCTATGGAGCTTTTTAGTGTCTTTCCGCTGATTGTTTTGGGCTTACAGCCTGTAGCTTTAGTCCTTTGGTTCAGTCTCGCCGCTCACATTTTCGTCAGTAGCAGGAGGCAGCTGTTGTCAGTGAAGAAGCTCTAAAAACCCACTGTGCACTACCTGCCCAGCACCAGACAGCAGACAGGTTAAGAACTAGCTGGTGAACTTAGTGGAGTATTTGGCAGATAAAGAGCGAGATATTTTCCTCAGGAGGTGATAGAGAACAAAAAAAGAGCTAAAAGAGGGTGAGTATTGGACTTACACTCACCAGCTTGCTGAAACTTGACTCCAAGCTCTCCTATCTCCCCTTTCCTTTTTATTCTTCCATTGTGTAATTCCTGTTTTGACAAGTGCCGTGTAACTAGTGTTTCCTTGCTTTCTTTCAAGCTTCATGTGGTCTTAATCAAATGCAGATAAAGATTATGTGATATGGTCAAAAGCTCTGCAAAAACAGTTATGCTAGTTTTGTCAACTACCAAAGTAATGTCTAATTTGGAGTCTCTAATTAAGTCTCCTAGTTCCAGCATAAAATCAAATCAAATTCTTCACTAGACCGCCAAAATTGAATTCTTCTTTGCTCCAGTAAATAGTTCACAGCCCTATTCAGTCCAAATAAAGACCAAGTTATTTTAATATAATATATTAACAGTTGTAAACCTATTTATTGTAGGAATGTAGGTATGTGTCTGTGTGCAGCTGTGAATGAAGAGGAGTCAACTGGTTGGAGTTTCTGTGTTTCAGGTGATGGGAACCCAAAAGAGAGCAGTCCTTTCATCAACAGCAGTGCAGCCAGCAGTGTGGAGAAGAGCCAGCAGTATGACGGCAAGAACATGGCTCTGTTTGAGGTGGGCAGAGTTTTCAACAAGCAGTAGCAAACATACTGGGATTATCAGTGTGAAACCAGTTCTTACTACTGTCCTGAGTAGATCTCCAGATGTGTTATGACTGTGTGTGTGTGTGTGTGTGTGTGTGTGTGTGTGTGTGTGTGTGTGTGTGTGTGTGTGTGTGTGTGTGTGTGTGTGTGTGTGTGTGTGTGTTGCAGGAGGAGATGGATACCAGTCCTATGGTCTCCTCTCTGCTCAGCAGTCTAGCCAACTACTCCAACCTGCCGACGGGCAGCAAAGAGCACGAAGAGGCAGAGAATAACGAGGAGGGGGCACGTCCATCTAAAAAACCTGTGAAGGTATAGCTCAGTACTGTGTGTGATCGTTTCATCCCCAGCCTGCAGCAATTTGAACCAGATGAGCAGGTTTATATATTATTGGGTGTAGTGTAGAAAAATATCATGAAACTGACAGGCATCAGAGAGGAAAGGTTATATGTGTTCTTAATATTTATGTCTGCAAAGTTTCAACATCATGTAGGTGGATTTGTAACTGGAAGAAGTAGGAGATCGATCAGTGTATGCCAAATCATTAATATCTATAGTATATGCAGTAAATTATACACTTTGCATTAATGGAAGAACTGACATTCTAGCTGACATTCCAGCAAATAAATGTACATTTTGTGTAAAATGATTCAAGATGTGCACCATTAGTTTTAACACTGGGATGAATGCGAGTTTCTAATTTGATGACTTTTCAAACAAAACTAAGAGTGTAAAGCTTTATAGTGGCCCAGTGAGTTCAGCTTTGGCACAGCGGTGTTTTGAGCTAAATGCTCATGGGAATGTCATTAGTATTGCAGGTGTTTGGTCATAATCCAAATTTAAAATTTTGACCTAATGGCGGAGAAAAAGTTATTTAAAGTCATTCACCAAAGTCATTAAGATTGTGTGCACCCTGGATATCTACACCACAATTTATGACTAAAACTTCTTCTGGGGCCCCCATCGCCCCCCACTGTACATGGCAGTTTCAATATTTCCCCAGACACTCAAATATCAATTTATCATTTATCATGGAGATCTTGGGGAACTGATGGGAGATTGATTAGACACTGAATTTTATTTTTATTATTACACAACCCCTCTGATTTCCAGAGAGAATATGGGGAACTGAGCAAATATTAACATGTCAGTCTCAAAGACTTTCATTCATATAAATGCCTCATCATCAAATGAAGTAACACAATGGTGATTGAGCCTATAGCCCACTGATGAGACTATTGCAATATTTATATATTTGCAGTATTACAAACCGGGTGTCTGTGGTGACGTTCCTGGAAAAAAGTGATCTATTAAGTTGCAACTAATGCAGGCTGGATATTTCCCTCTGCTGCAGCTTATCATTAAAAGCATTTGAATGGCAAAACAGAAGTTCACTTTTATTATGAAGTAGTTACAGGAAATATAATGTTTTTGTCAGTGAGCTTAGCACTTACCGCTATCGTTCATCAAAAATGCTTCTACAAAACAAGAAAACAGTCATTTTGGGCATTTTTGGACAGCCAATAAGTTTGAACTGTTGCAGGGAGCTGTTAGATGAAGAGCTGCAGGCGACAGGCTGCACACTTCCAACTTCTCAGCCAGTGAACTAATGTGTCACTTATGGGAAGACAGGGGGGTCGATGGCGGTATTGATGACTCCAGCATAAACGGCCAGGATGGAGAGGATGACGCAGGCCAGGAAGACCAGTGCCAACTTGTCATATTTGACCCCCACAAACACCACCAGTGCCATTAAGCTCAGTACGATGGTGCCGTACACCCGCATGTTGCTTCTTTAACTGTGCCCTTCTGTTCACAGACGCACGCCGTGTGCAGCATAATGTCAGATCACAGGTGCTCACAGAATGATGGAAAAAGGCCAATTATTGCCCGACTTCTCCAATAAAATGACAATGACTTGTTTTGCTGCCACCACAATTCTGTGACCTAGCATTAAACCCCAATTGCTGTTACCTCCAGTATCTACAGGTGTTGCCAAATAAACCAGGACTGAAATCTTTCAGATTGCCACTTTAAATAAGATTGTTGATTAGACTTTCAATGCCTTTTAACGTAGTTGTGTCAAATCATGTTTTTCACACCGGTCTGTATTTCCCTTTTGTTTCCTGGCTTATCGTTTCTTTTCCCTTATCAGGGTTTATGTTGGTTATCCTGCATTTGTTCAGTGGGGCATAAGACAGAGTTAGCCATACAATAACCTGAATCCTCTCTGGGTTTTACGATAGTTTTTTTTTACTATTGTTTACTCTGGTTGCCCTGTCCTGCTTGATTCTTCAAAGACAAATCGCCAGATGTAAACTGATAGACAGTGAGGATCTAAAATAGACAGACACAAGCCCAAATATTTTTTTGTATTATCTTTTTATATACTGTTTATGAAATTCTTTTAATTGAATTTTAAAAGTTATATCTATCTGTATGCAAGACAGTAAAATAATAGGCTGCCCTACTGATAAAAATGGCAAACAAATGACTTATGCACATAGACATAAAATTGATACAGCTAGTAAATGAAAATAAATTGTCAGTAGGAGTATTTAGTGGCTTATGTGGAAAAGTGTTGTGGTTGTACAAACACATTTAATGACAGACACAAAGAGAATAAAAAAGAATAAACATTGTTCTTCCCACTTCTTGTCAAAGAGGTTATGTAGAAGAAAACAGACCCAAAAGGTTGTTGTCTTGTCAACATGATTTACCATCTATTTGTGTTTTAAAAGAATAAACCCTTTTGTTTCTAATGACAGAATTGGACCTCATTTCATGAATTTAAAAGGCAGAATTGATTTATGGCGACAAACACTGAACAACAAAGTGCAAACTGACAGATTTTAACCCCCACTGTAATTCCTTTACATGAAAGGTAAGATGAGCTAGACACAACAAATCTGACTCATAATTTTCAGGTTTGACGTTTTGTTTTGTGCTTTCCAGGCACCACAGCTGGGCACTCTGATGGGAGTGTACTTGCCATGTATCCAGAATATTTTTGGGGTGATCCTCTTCCTGCGGATGACCTGGATGGTTGGGATTGGAGGCGTCTTCGGCTCCTTCATAATCGTCTTCATGTGTTGTTCCACAGTGAGTAAAACTGTAGCTGTCTCTGCTGTCGTATATTTGTTGTGCAACACTACCCCCGTCTACTAAAAGATGTTACATTAAAATATGCCTGTTAAATTTAATACGGTACCATAGAGCTTCAAACATTCAGCTGCAAGTATACAGTATATCAATGTAAAGTGGTTCCTCAGCACACACATACCCAATTAGGGGAGTGTGTGATTAAACTACAGGCTGTTTTAATTTAGAGCAGGCTGTATAATTATAATTTGAATTGCACAGATGCTGAGCATAGTAAATCCTGGCATAAGGCAGACCGCCAATAAAACCACTAATCCCACCATCATTACCACATTTCTGCCGTTGGAATCTGTCATATGCTGCTCAGTCAACAACCCCATTTAAAAAATGAAATTCATAAAATGCTCACATATTCATAACGTATAAGTATGGGATGGGAATGTCATTAGTCTTGCAAGGTTTTTGGTCATAAAACAAAGTATTTTGGGAAAATTGAAAGTTTGACCCGATAATGATGCTAGATGAATAGTCAGTTATCAAGTTATTACAGTTTGCACTGACAGAAACTGAGTGTTTGTACCGAAATTTCAGGGGAATCCATCCAATAGCTGTTGAGACATTTCAGGCTGAACCAAAGTGGTGGACAAACTGGCTAAAAGTAGTTCCCTCTGAAGTGTAGCGGAATAAAAATCTCATAAAATAGAAATAATCAAATAGTGTACAGGTTCCTTAAAATTGTACTTAACTACAGTACTTGTAATTAGTAAATGTAATAATTTCCTTTCCACCTCTGGCTTTAGCAGACAAAAGCAATGACAGTATGTGCCTAACCACCCATAGTCATCCCCGCGATCAACAATTCTGCACGACCAGATGAGTCACACTCTTTTGCTGCCGGATGTTTTTCTCTGCCCGCTCCCTCCGTTCATCGAGGCCTCGCAGTCAGCCATATTTAATGTGACCTGTTCTCCGGCTGCCTCTCAGAGACCTGTAACCCTCCTTTGTTGTGTGGTGCTTTTTTTTTTTTTTTCAGACCATGCTCACAGCCATCTCCATGAGTGCCATTGCAACAAATGGAGTTGTACCAGGTGAGTAGACGTCCGAGGGGACGTACTGCAGAAGTGTGTTTGCGTGCGACAGAACAGTTCAGAACAGTGACTCCTGTGTGTTTGTGTCTCACAGCTGGAGGGTCATACTACATGATCTCTCGCTCGCTGGGGCCTGAGTTTGGTGGAGCCGTTGGGATCTGCTTCTACTTGGGAACCACTTTCGCAGGTGCCATGTACATTCTTGGCTGCATCGAAATTCTGCTGGTAAGTTGCCTTAATTATCAAATAACTCACATGTTTATTGTTTTGCATGCTGTCCCGGTCTGTATAGGCCTCTATTACTGCAGATATTTTGACATATGTAACTAATGACTAATTAAACAAGGCTACGTTGATTTCAGGTGCGCCAGTTCCAGGGTTCTGTTATAGTGTTTGCTGCTGCCTCAGTGGCATGACTACAAAGATACTTATTTATAAAAGGTGCATCATTGATTGTATTGGTTTTACACGTGTGACCGTCCTGCTAACACATGTCAAAATGCCTGCAGAGAAACAGGCCTTGTGAGGTCACATCTTGTCCTGCTTTTATTCAGTGGCAGGACAACACAATCCTCCAACAGACCATAATGTCATGGTGGTCATTTAGGTTGTACAGCATTTCAAAGAAATAAGGTCTCAGAAATGTCAGCCCTGCAAAACAAAGAACACAATATGGACATATTAAAATGAGTATTTTAAAACAGGGCATTTCTGTTACAGTGAGATAAATAATTAGCAAATAATTAATTCTCCCGATTAAATCATCATGGCTGGATTAACCCCCTGAGGGGCCCTGGGGCAAAAACCTGTATGATGTTTATTCATTATACACACAATTTCAAGCTTTCTATTAAAGGTGTCATAATATATTTTGAATTTAAAAGACCCCAAGACTGATTTTATTGTTAATGTGATGATTTTAATGAGGACATTTATTTATTTATTGAATTTTACTTCATTGTTTTTCCTCTTTATTTCCTTGTCCTTTCTATTTATATTTAGTTTTTCCTTTCCTTTCTTTTCCCTGTACTTTCCATATACATAGTTAACACTTTAATTGTGATGAAATGGAAATCTGTTTTGGATTAATAAAGTCTCACAGCTCTGCATTGCAATTCTTTTATTATTATTTCCTTGTGCTTCCACTCTTCTCCACCATTCTCCACCACACTTTGTCATATTCCCTTCCCTCTACCTCACCTTCTTCCGTGTTTATCCTTCCATCTTTCTATTCTTTCAGATTTATATCATTCCTCAGGCAGCCATCTTCAAGATCGAGGGCCTGGAGGGGCCAGAGGCGGAGGCGGCTCTCCTCAACAACATGCGGGTGTACGGCACCATCGTACTGAGCTTAATGGCACTGGTGGTGTTTGTGGGGGTCAAATACGTTAACAAGTTGGCACTGGTCTTCCTGGCCTGCGTCATCCTCTCCATCCTGGCCGTTTATGCTGGAGTCATCAAGACCGCCATCGACCCCCCCGTCTTCCCGTAAGTGACACATTAGTTCACTGGTCGGACGTCAAATCCGAGTATGTGACAATAATGCTTTTGTTGACTTTCTTTGCAGCGTCTGCCTCCTGGGGAATCGAACTCTTGTCTCGAAAGGATATGACATCTGTGCAAAAGTCATTGAAATTGACAACGAAACTGTTACCACCAAACTGTGGAGGACCTTCTGTGATTCTGACTCCCTCAATGCCACTTGTGACGAATACTTCACCAACAACAACGTCACAGAGATACAGGGCATCCCAGGGGTCACCAGTGGCATCCTGGCAGGTGAGAGAGGCCTCATCAGTGTAAATGACAATACCCTCTATCCCTCATCAATATGACAATAGGATCACATGCTCGTCTGTCTTGTAGAGAACCTGTTTGGTAACTACCTGGAAAAAGGGATGATGCTGGAGAAGCGTGGACTTGCGTCAGACGTCGACCCAGACAGTCCCCCAACCAGCTCCAACCGCTATGTCCTGGCCGATATCACCAGCTTCTTCACCTTGCTGGTGGGGATATACTTCCCATCTGTCACAGGTTAGCATCAGACAGGCCCACGGAAGAGACGTCTGACGGGGACAGAGCAGGTCCTCAACGGGTTGAGGGGCCGTCCTTATCAAAACTATCTTTAAAGCTGCTCTAATCGATATTTTCTTAGATCAAATGACAACATGTAATGTGATAGTGGTATATTTTGTGAATCATGTTTAAGAAAAGGGCAACATAAATGAAGCAAAGCCTGTGAGCTGGTCGAGGCACTCAACTCGAGTCTGCCATTACACTCCGAGTTTACGTTGCATCGGGGTGAAGTTAGTGTCATGACTCCCCACTCTCTGCTGTACTGAACTTGGTGTCCCTTTTGGGATTGTCGAGGTCAGAGCCGAGACATCAACACTGTACATATTCTACATTCACATAATTATCTAATCCATGTGAGTTGGCTGACTGAAATCAAGTTAATTGTTTTCAAAATTTTATTACTGAATATATACATAAATATTGCTGCATCGCCATAAATTTAACATAGGCTTCAGGTTTCATCCTTGATTAAATAGAGCAGTAATTGTAGTTCCAGTTTGCATCAATCTGTCTTGATTCAATGTCATGATCCAGGCGATATGACTTCAGTGGACAGAGAAGAGAGAAGGGAAAAGAAACATTACCTTCCCATGCGAGTGTAAAAGCATAAAACCTCCTGATGATTTCATCCGGCTCCGCTCACAGGTATCATGGCTGGCTCCAACCGCTCCGGAGACCTGCGGGATGCTCAGAAGTCAATCCCCATTGGCACCATTGCAGCCATCACCACCACCTCTACTGTGTGTATCCTTCACTGAGCTAAGATCGATACTGGCTACTGGCTCTGAAAGTGCTGGTTGCTGATGATCTTTTTCATGTTATCATAGTGTTTGGGTCAACTATTCTGAATAATGTATTCCTTAACAGTTTTTATTCCAGACATTTCCTGTGTGGTGCTGTTTGGTGCCTGTATAGAAGGAGTAGTCCTCAGGGACAAGTACGTCTAATTGTAAATTTAATTGTAAATTTGTAAATTTCAAGTCCTTGACTTGACTACCCGTACTTTGGTTGAGTATTTCCATTTTATGTTAATTTATACTAATATTCCGCTACATTTCAAAGGGAAATATTGTACTTTTTTAGTCCACTACATTTATTTGACAGCTTTAGTTAGTAGTTTCTTTGCAGATTCATATTATTAATACAAAATATAATCAACTAATAAATTATGATGTATTATTATGGATTAAGCTTTCCGGTGGTACATAAATTATTTAAAATTAGGAAAGAACAATCACCTGATGGTGAATATGCTGACTGTTTGCCCATGTCATGTAGTTTTTTTAGCAACATATCATGCATATAGCCATCATGTGCATATTTAAGACCTCGTTGCAGGATTTAAAAACATAACAAAATCAGCTGGTGACAGCGGTTTTTAACCAAATCTTGCAGTTAATGTTAGCTTACTTCGCTAGCTGCAGCACATAAATCCTACATAAATCTTTTAATTATGTCAAAAAAATTTCAGTGAAAACATTGAGGTGTATGTTTACAAATGTAGAGCTGTGTTTCCATAGAGGCCCTAGGTCAAAGGTCCTCAGAGGGTTCCTCACAGTTTGGAAAAGGAAGTCAATGCTTTGTGACCGAAACCATATGTTAGTGACAGTTTTTAGGAAAAAAACAGCCTTATTCAAGAGTCGGGGGTCAAGGCTGATTTTCAGACTTGTTCATTGGCTTCAAACCCTCTCACAAGCAGATCTGCAGAGGCTTGATTTGACGTTGCACTTCTTTGTAATAAACCTTTATATGCAATCAAGACGGTGTCTCCTTCATCCCCTTCACATCATCACCACCATCTAAAAAACTACAACATGATGCACTTATTTACAGATTCAGTGTGACTTACACTTCACGAGGATATCATTATCTCAGATGTCCATCGCAAATAAACATCCATAAACCCGCTTGGAAATCATAGTAAAAAGAACCTCCTCATAACTCCAGAGCTTGCCTGAGAATCATCAGGTTTTTAACTTTTCTTCAGTATCAAAGTGATCCAATGATAGCTATCCGTACATTAAATGATACATGGCAAATAGTTACTGTTAATAGCAAATTCGGCATACATCATTTTCCAAAATGTAAACAAATATACACTAAAAAACAGGGTTCAAGTTGTAGCCCACAGTTTAACTCACCGAGTCCACTGCAACTTTATACTTCCTGTTTCTTGTAAAAGTTTCCGTCCGTTCATAAAAATTAAGACTTTTAACATTTAACATTTATCCAAAAGGATTTGTAGAAAAAAACCATTTCATTATAGTTCTCCTTAATGAAAATTAAAATCTGGGCAACTAGTCTAGGCCACTTTTTGTCAACACTGAACATGATATGTAGAAGTTACATTATGTGCTGGAATGACTGTTGACCATGTCAGTGTGTGCTATAACAGCTTTGAGTTGCTTTATCTTCACCTCTCTCTCTACAGGTTTGGTGAGGGGGTCAGCGGTAACCTGGTGATTGGTACACTGGCATGGCCATCGCCATGGGTCATTGTCTTTGGCTCCTTCTTTTCCACCTGCGGAGCCGGGCTTCAGAGTCTGACGGGAGCTCCGCGTCTCCTACAGGCCATCTCAAGGGACGGCATCATCCCATTTCTTAGGGTGAGTCCATATGCTCAGTAGCATTCAATTTCATCTCTGTCATAAAAGCAGAAAAGTGTTTTATCAGGGTCAGACAACTGCACCAGAATTTATGTGGAGGTTTGTGTAAATGCAGTAGCCGCAAGCTGCATAAACAAACATTATTATTAAATGGCAGAGGATAGAATAACTTAAATATGTTTATGTGGAGTACATCACATTACTTGGTGGCTAATATGTGTGTATTTACAGGAATAAATTATGTTGTAATGTTGACTCCCTTAAAACTAAGCTTTTATTCAAGTTTGAAGAAAAATGCTTTTAAAGTATCTTGGCAAAAACCAACATTAAGAACAAATTTGCATATTAACACTCATATCTTGCATCTTATCTGCGTATCTAAAAGCCAGATATCTTTATTTTTACAGTTGAGAACTGGTATTCTTCTTCTGGCCATTAAGACTGTCAGACTCAGAAATGAGTTGTGTAATTTGGGATAAGAGGAAAGTAGGACAAGTTTACTTTCATAATTTTCAAGAGTCAGTTTTCCTTGAAAGGATTCGACAAAACACTGATACACTGTATTCTGGTGTAGGGATGATCAAAAATTTAAATGTTTGTTCAGTTTATATGGGTTGAAGTTTTTCTAACTTTGTCTCAAAAGTCAGAAAAAGAAGACAACATGGATTCATTAATTACTTTTCATTCAGTTTTCTTAATTATAATACAGTACATGTTTTATCAGTGATTTGTAAATGTTGTTGAATTTGTCTTGTTCGTCCACGCGGCTGGGCATATTTGTATGCATGACACAGAGTCAAAAACATAAATGATTACCGTTAAGTTTCATATGATTTTATCCTCCCGTGTTGCTGCAGGTATTCGGGCATGGCAAAGCCAACGGGGAGCCCACCTGGGCCCTCCTGCTCACCGCTAGCATCTGTGAGATTGGCATCATCATCGCCTCCCTGGATGCAGTCGCACCCATCCTCTCCATGTAAGTATGTTCACTGCTGAATACAACCCACTGTTGTGGGAAGAGCCCTCTCACTGTCTTACTTCTCTCTGTCTTTTTTCTCTTCAATGTCTTTCTCTCTCCCTTCTTCTGTCCGTCTTTCTTCAGGTTCTTCTTGATGTGCTACATGTTTGTCAATCTTGCCTGTGCCCTGCAGACTTTGCTGAGGACGCCTAACTGGAGGCCACGCTTTAAGTTTTACCACTGGTCAGTTTGTGTGTCAGTGTTAAAAGACTTTCCATACATACAGTGTATGCCATTTAAACATGCTCTGATGAGTATCCTTGAAGTCTAACAAATATGTTATATTCATTTCCTACCTAACTGCAAGGCTGATTTCTTAAAAAGTATTTGAAATCCTGCATAGTTTACATCCATGTTTACCAGCTTGCAGTTTTCTGTTTCACTGCCATACTGGCACATTGCTGCACTATCTTCACCTGTAGATTATTGTAATAGTGTGAAATCACAGGCAACCACATGCACTTGTGTGTGTGTGTCTTTGTGCATGTGCATATGAGATAAACAAAATGGAGAACCACTAATTAAAAACCCTGAAAACATACCTTCTCAGTCAGCTCCTTACTATGAGCGATAGAATCCTACATTAAAACACTATTTTCTGCCAAAGTCAGAACCGTTTTGGTTATTTAACATGAGAGAAATCAAGATTTAGCAACATTTGAATAAAAATCTGATGAAAGTTGGTGGGTTGCTTGGTCACTGTCAGTCAAATCTGATTAAACCACAACCACGGAGTCCTGATTTAGCAGAAAAACTGAGATTTTGAGGGTTAAAGTTTTACTAAATAATACCAAAATATTAGTAAGTTTTTTTAAAGAGTTAAAGTTTTCAGTCTTTAACTCTGCCGAAAGACATACTGTCTTTTCACAGTTGATAATGTGCAGCATCAGTCTTAGGAACAGCAGGAACCTGTGAGACTAAGTTTGTTGATGATACCGGTGCTGTGTGCAGCTGAATCACCATGGGCAGCTGAAGACTGTCTGTCTCTGTCTGTCTGTCTGTCTGTCTTCCCCTCCATCCACCTGTCTGTCTGGCCTTACCTCAGCAGCAGTACACTATATGTACATCTTCCCATTTGCAAGCTGTGGTCATTGCTGTGTCTTAGCCAGCGGTGTGAGGCTGGCAGAAATTCCCAATTAGACCATACTTGTGACGTCCTGTCCCCCACAGGGCTCTGTCTTTCCTGGGTATGAGTTTGTGCCTGTCGCTCATGTTCATCTGTTCCTGGTATTACGCCATAGTCGCCATGGGCATCGCCACCTGCATCTACAAATACATTGAGTTCTGTGGGTAAGTAATCATCATGACAGCTTAGGACCAGAAGCAAGGATAAGATAGTGTTGCAGAATCCAACTTGAGTTGTCACCCTTTTTGTCCTTGACAGTTTTTTCAGCAAATTCAATTTTTCTGCCAGTGGCTATTGTTTAATTTTATGACAGTGATGGATTGGGCACGCTTTCATTTCAAATTTTTGATAAGCATATATTTATACATTGCAATGCATACAGTAGGCACATACATCATGGGCTAAAGCGTTAATGTGTTGTGTAACAGAGCGGAGAAGGAGTGGGGTGATGGGATACGCGGCATCTCGCTGAGCGCTGCCCGCTTCGCTCTCATGAGGGTGGAGGAGGGACCGCCACACACAAAGAACTGGAGGTCAGTCAGCTCCATCTTCAACTTTTAAACAGTCACAGTCCAACTGAAATTTAATTGTTTATTTTTGGCTGCTACAACACTCATATCTGCTCTGTTAATGACTTGTCCTGTGTTGTCATTTGAGAAAAAAAAATCAGAAACCAAAAGGGAGAAACTTGTATTTTATATTTTTTGGTTTCATGACGGTGCCCTGTAGTTTTGCATTCATTTGTATAAAGTAATTTTGATATAGCCGGTCAAACTTTGCATGAAACAGCACCAGTGGTGTATCATAGGCAGGGCAGATGGTCACACTGAGCCACACAGCAGACTTTGACAAACAACAATCCAGATTAGATTTCCCGCCAAACTCGCCGTCTTATCTAACTTATTAACATGAACACATCTTGTCCTGCACCTTAGCTTTTCGAACGAGCGACCAAACAAACACTCACTGGGGAAACATCAGTTTGCAAGCCTGATAGCTATTTAGCTGCTTGGCTGCAGCACATCAAAAAGCACGTAAACACACAGGCAAATTTCATTTTGGTCCATTTAGATGCAGGTGTGGTCCTAACTCTTCAAAATCACAGCTAACAACAGACTGACATGTAGGCTACAGCTGGCAATACACGCTGAAACGGCCCTCCAGCCAGCTGAGATGAAAAGGAGCATTTCCCTAAAGACCTATTTTTTCCTTCTTTTAATATTAAACACTATTACTGGCAAATTTAAAAAATATGTTGACATATTTTTGATTACAGAAGGGGGTGACTGAATATGATTTCAGTTGGGTTTTAAGCTTACATTTTGAGATGCTTGTTTTGAGTTATAATATTAAAATGGTTAATGACCAGGTGGCATTCATGTGTGTTTTTTTTTGGTTTTTTTTGCTTGTCTTGTTTCACTGTCCTGCTGCTTTGTTACTTTTTTGTCAGACCTCAGATCCTGGTTCTGGTGAGTGTGGATGGCGAGCAGAACGTGGAGCAGCCTCGTCTGCTGTCTCTGACCAATCAGCTGAAAGCAGGGAAGGGTCTGACCATCGTTGGTACCGCAGTTCAAGGAACCTTCCTAGACAACTATACTGAGGCCCAGAGGGCAGACCAGGTCCGTCCAGTGTTAATTAATCTCCAACACACACTCCTCTACTTGTGTACCACAGAAAGCATATTGCCTTAATTACCAATTATTTAATGACAGGCTGAGTAAGAGCTGTCTTCCCCTGTCTGTGTCTCTGCAGTCTTTACGTAAGTTGATGGAGACAGAGAAGGTGAAGGGTTTCTCTCAGGTGGTCATCTCCTCCAACCTGCGAGATGGGACGTCCCACCTGATCCAGGTTGGAGGACTGGGAGGTCTGAAGCACAACACTGTGATGGTCAGCTGGCCCCGTAACTGGAAACAGCCCGAGTACCACCAGCAATTTAGGAACTTTATTGGTAAGTCTTCAGTCATGGGTGGAACAATGGATATCTTAGAGATGTTAGTTAATGAATGTTAGGTTTGTGTGAGTAGCCTGGTTTTGATTATTGAGGATTGTTGAGCATGTATGGCTAAAAGTGGTCTATTTATAGAAGAACCAGGCAAAAACTGCCTTTTAAATTTGACTGTAAGATGTTTATCTTACTCATTTCTCCTTTCCTGTTTAATGTGATGAATTAAACAAATTGATTAAAAGAAGTGGGGTAATGCTTTCCCAGGCCCTTCTTCATATTTTATAACAAATCCATCTCTTCCATCCTTTTGCAGAGGTGGTTAGAGAGACAACTGTGGCCAGTCTGGCCCTGCTGGTTCCTAAGAACATCTCCAGCTACCCGTCCAACGGAGAGCGCTTCACTGAAGGCCACATAGATGTGTGGTGGATTGTCCACGACGGAGGCATGCTGATGCTCCTGCCTTTCCTGCTGCGTCAACATAAGGTTGGAAACAAGACTCTTTCATATTTTTCACGTTTGAGAAGGTTTGATACAACTTCGTCCGAGGAAACTCTTCGTAAATCATGAACACAAGTTAAAAAGGACAACGAGAACATTTTGTTCATTATCTCTGAGTGCTCCTGTTTTGTTCCGAAGGTGTGGAGGAAGTGCAAGATGCGCATTTTCACTGTAGCTCAGATGGATGATAATAGTATCCAGATGAAGAAAGACCTCATCACCTTCCTCTATCACCTGCGCATCGATGCTGAGGTAGAAGTGGTGGAGATGGTAAGAGACACACTGTCTGACACATTATCTGAGGAGAGGATTTTTGCTTTGGAAATTTTGTTTTTTTTCTGGGATAAAGCCAGTTGTTTATCTGTAGAACCTGTCTACTATTATATGACACCTGTTTCAGTACTTGACACCTGTACTACACATGAAAAATGTTTTTTCGCTTTGAAGCATGACAGTGACATTTCAGCCTACACCTATGAGAAGACACTGATAATGGAACAACGATCACAGATCCTCAAACAAATGCATCTGACCAAGAATGAGATGGAGAGGGAGGTAAGCCAGAAAAGCTTCAAAAAACCTGAGATTTTAGTTTTAACGCAGGCCACTGAAGAACATATTAATTTTCATGTTGTCATTATCACTCTGTCTCTGGAGCAGGAAATTGGTTCATGATAATAAGGTTTTTTTGTCTGGACTTGTTGTCACTGATCTGAGGGAAGACAGAATAAATTCCACAGGGAAATTACAAATTAAACCTTTATTTTATCCATCTCTTTATTTCTTTTATAACTATCCAGATCCAGAGCATTACGGATTCATCCCGTGGGTCTATTCGACGTAAAAACACATCCACGTGGCGCTCCCAGCACAGTGCTGAGGAGGGAACCAGCGTGGCAGAAAAACCAGAAGAGGAGGTACTGCTCTTCTCGAAGCAATAACCAGTTTATTTACAGTGCCTCTGTCTTTGTTCCCTCCACACCTGTCTCTCTTTGCTCCAACTTGGGCACAACCGTTTTTTTTTACTATTATGTGACAGACATTTTCGCCTCATCACAAAAGCAGCCCTCACAGCAATGTTTTACTCTTCCCAGAGGCTGCCCAGTGATTTCCCACTGGCTTCCAGAGTTTCACCTTTACTCACAGGTGTCTCTTTCCTCTCTTTCACCCTGTCGCACTGTCATGTCATGGTGTCCCTCTCTCAGTCTGTGGCTGTCTCCGACCCAAAACAGGTCCAGCTGATCCACAGTAAGAATGCCTCCACACCGACCAGCCCCACAAGCCCCACATCCCCTGCTGTGCCTGCAGGGGGCGCTGCCACCTGGACCGACAACAAGGGTGCAGACAAGGGGAAGACCCTTTTAGCAGCGAACCCAGAGCTGGGCAAAGACCTCTTCAACATGAAGCCGTGAGTCACCTGTCAGTTTCCTTTAACTCAGCATACTGCACAGGAAGGAGACATGACACATGACATTCACACAAGGACGCGGTTCAGTGGTAAATATTTGTATATATCGACCCATGTTCCAGGGTTTGAAGAGATATGTGTTGTTCCTGCGCACGTGACAAACAAAACTTTGAACCTAAACCACCAGCAAATGCAGTTTCCTATGTGAGCACATATCCTACCTGTAATTCACTTATTATTATTTTCATTATTTTCCTCCAAACACACTGCTTAAGGGAATGGGAGAGCCTGTAAGTATTAACATTTTGTAGCGAGACGTACTGAGAGATTGATTTGTAAACGAAACTCAGTGTGACCTAATGTTTCTTGCATCAGGAACCAGATCGATGTGAGGCGCATGCATACAGCGATGCGGCTCAATGAGGTTATCATGAAGAAGTCCAAGGAGGCAAAACTTGTCCTGCTCAACATGCCTGGACCACCAAAGAACCGCGTGGGCAACGAAAACTGTATCCTACACCTTACATGCTGTATTTAATTTATCTTTATGTATTTAGATCACTTCAGTTCAGATCCTTATTGTGCCACAAGAGGAAGTTCTTTTTGTAGCGATGCAGCATAAAAACATTTAACATGAACACAATCAAAACACAATAAAACAACTGAAGAAAAGTGCTAACCTCGTGCATTTCAGCAACAAGGAAGGGCTCCGACCCTGCTGTTTTGTCTTTAAACCCCCTTTCTACACCAAGAGTGGGAATGTATCGTGTTATTTGGATAGACACCCGCTGTTTGTGATTACATTGCCCCTACATTTTATCAAATATCTGAGCAGTTTTATAACCTAACGTAAAGCGTGAAAGACTATCAGAGACTTTCGCCTGCAGCGTCTGACAAACATCCACTGATCAGTTCTCCTCCACAGCTCTGGGATCAGCTGCTCATCTCACTGGTGACTGATCAGATTGTGTTTGTGTTTTATTATGTGTTTATAACAATCTGATATCATAACCAAAGTTGACTGAGTGACTGTTCAAAATTTGTGTTAATAAAATTTCTTCATCCCAAACACAGAGTCACAGCGGAGATTCAACTGGTCAGTTACACTATTACACATAGTCCAGTTTGCGCTTAATATTGTGTAATAAGCTAAATGTTCTAAATGATATTATCGGTAAAATATACATTATATTACATAGTGTAAAGATTTTTTTTTAAATTCATGGTTATAAATTAGATTCCAGTCTAACAATGTAAAATCAGCTGGTTTAGTGAAGAATGTAAATAATGTTAATAACATAATATGCTGCATCATTTTTCTAATAACTTAGCGTCAGAGCTCTTGAAAAGTTTCACCATAGAAACAGCTACTTCAACAGAAAGTCAGCTGGTTGAGCTGTTTGTGAGCTGTTTAACAAACGTAACTTTGCACCAAAGATGGTCTTTTTTTCATCTGATATCTGTGGTGGACGTGGTGCTGTCAGGTCATCTGACCTCCAAATAACCTTGAGAAATTTATAGCAGGCTGTGTGAACCAATCTGGACCCCAGTTTTTGAATTGTATCCACTATACGCAACAATAGCAACAGCAAGCAGAACAAACGGGAAAAGGTGCTACATTCAAAAGTGTGCTTCAGTTGAAGTGCAGAGGTGTTGAAAGGTAAAAAGCATTCATTCTGCAGAGAAAAGGCCCTTGTAGCTGATACAGTAAATTATATATATATATATATGTACTGCACTGTGTTTTTTAATGTAAAATCTGCAATTAATTAATCTGCAAAGTAACAACTAAAATAAATGTAGTGGAGTAAAAAGACATAGGGTAAATGTTAAATGGAAGAACAGTTGAAATTGTTAAAAGCAATGGATAAATGGTTATGGTAGATCAAAGTTATGGATAAACACTTGAAATAATTGGCTAAAAGTAATGGATAAATGGTTGAAATGTACAGCTTTGACCACTCACAGCGGTTGTAGTACGAATTCAGACTAGACCGTACTGACCTTGACCAAACAGCTAAACACTGACATTTCAACAGAATGAAAAAACAAATCTTAAAAATATCCACTTTTATGTAATTAATAGGGTTAAACAACATCTAGTTTAAAGGTCAAATGAACATGTTTGGATCATATGATGTGTCGGGTTACTTGAGTTCATCTGACAGGGCTGTGAGGGGGGTTCAGACAAAAAAGGTTGGGAACCACTGCTATGTTGTATTAACGTATCGCTTGGTTTTACATATGCATGTCACGTATATAACAAAAAAAAAATTAGATTCCTTCACTGTGATTGTCCCTCAGACATGGAGTTCCTTGAGGTGCTCACTGAGGGTCTCAATCGGGTCCTCTTGGTTCGTGGAGGTGGACGGGAGGTCATCACCATCTACTCCTGAAGGCCTTTTAAGGTCTTTTAACAGCGCCCACACGGACTCTACCCTCTCCATTCTCTGTATTGTTCCCGGAAAATCCTCCCACACCCGTCCAGTCACCTGCCACCACATGTTGAGCTCCGACTCCAGTGTTTCCAGGGGACATCTACTCATGTAGACCTAGCTGTGTCTGTTACCTTCTAACCATTAGGATACACAAAGAGTTATATCCTAGAAAAATGGAAGGCTTTCTTTTTTTGTTTGAAATTCTTATTTTATTGGGATATACAGCTGGGGGGAGCATACTGTTCAAACAATGTAATCATTGCAATAAGACTTAAAAGCCTTCACTGTTCTTTCCTTTTGATCAAACTGTGGTCACAACAGATAGTAAAGCTGAGTAACAATGGATATTACAAAAGCAAATACGGACCAATAAAATAAATAAAGAATGTGGGGTTAGAAAACAAAATGCATAATAGAAACCCAAGAAAATGGAAGGCTGTCAAACATTTCTGTCCCCGTTTCTGACATGTTTTATCATCGTTCTGTTCTTTTGCTTTTGTTCCAGGTCATTAGTAAAAGAGGAATGTTTTTCCCTTTATCATTTTTCTTATTAGCTATAATTGATTATTGATGTTATTTATGTATCTATTCATCTAATCATGTCTGTCTTTGTCCTGGTCTGTTTTTAGTATTTCATTGTATGGTTGGAAGCACACAAATAATAATATTAGAGTACTAGCAATGATATTAATTCATACTTGGAAAAGGCTTGATGAGGATCTTCCTATGTTCATGCGAAACATTCAGATTAATTCATTTTTGTATTGAAAAGTCAGAGGTGGGAGTCAATATGAATATAAATCCCCAAAATGGACAAAGACCAATTGGATCAAATAGATTTACCAGTAGTTTGCACTTATTTTAGTGCCCTAAGTCTAACGTTACACCGTCTGTGAAAAGGCAGGGGGGATATGTGCAATTTGCAGTTTATGAGCATCATGAGAACAATAGTCAAATCACTGACTCATCCTTGTTGATATGGCAGGGATTTATCGGTTTATTTATTCGTCAGCATTACTGCAGACAGCTTGACAGAAATTAAAGTCAGAAGATAAATGATTTAATGCAGATTATCATGATCCCAAACCTGATTGTTTGACTTCATTATCCCTCACAGTTAGACAGGATCATATAGACTGAATGGACTCAATGACAGGCTGTAATACAGTATATACTCAGCCTCTGAGCTCAGCAATGGTCACTTTAAATGATCTACCTTCACCTTCCCCTGGGACATAGAGCATATCCAACGATTGTTTGATATGCTCTACGTCCCAGGTTCTGGGGTTGTATAGCCATGTTTCCCAGAAAATGCCCAAAAAACATCCTGGTGTAGATTCTGAAATGAAATCTGAATTTTATCTCTAAAAAAATTTTATCTCTAAAAAACAATTGGTTATGTCACTTGGTATTCACTATTGGGTTCAGATAAAAATCCTCTTCACAACTCTTTATTGAATAAACCTTAATGATTACTTGCAAACAAAATGTGCCAATGTATGATGTAAAAATGTTTTTGATACCAAGTCTCTTTTAGAAAGTCTGACAGGTAAAAAAAAAAAAAGCAACTGAAATTTAAATGTGAAATTTAAACAGATTTCAGACCAGGCATCTCTACTACTTAATAAACTATCAATCAAAACAATCTAATGTAAAGTATTAATGAAAAAGTTAATAGATCTTAGGATTTTATTTATATTATGCAATGTTTGTAAACGATATTATACAACGTGAACCAGTGTAACATGTTTCTAGTTGTCAGAGGCACTAAAATAGATTGTGTTTTACACATCAGCTGTATGTTTTTATCTCAGATAATTTATTTTTTTTAATGGTACGGTTCAGATAAAAAGATTTACAAATGTCATTTATTTTAATAATTTGAAAAATGTTGTGTTTTATGCATGGTGAGTGCACAGTCTTAAAGAAATAATTTGCCATTTTGGGGAATACACTTATTTGCCCCCTTGCTGAGAGTTCAATGAAAAGATTCATACCATGTACGTGGTTTGTATGCTAAATATGTAGCTGTAGCTGTGGGCAGTTAGCTTAGCTTAGCATAAAGTCTGGAAACAGAGGGAAACAGCTAAACGGCTCTCTTTAAAGGTAAACAAATCCATCTACAGGCTGCTGACTGTAGCTTCATAATTACTGCACAGACATAGGCAAGAAAGCAAATAAGAACTTCCAAAATGTTTAATTATTATTATTTCATTTGCTGCTACACTAATGCACGCAATTTTAAAATGTGAAGGAATTCGCTGTGATGTTGACAAGGCAGACATATGCAGAAAATGCAGAGACAGACTAATAACTACAAATGAAAGAATTTTAGAGGAATCTCATGAGGCGCATATTAAACAGTTTTAGCGTGGTTTATGCATTAAGTCAGATTATCCAGTAGGGTACCTTTCATTTATTCGTTTTTGTGTGTATGTGTGTGTGTGTATGTGTGTGTGTGTGTGTGTGTGTCTACCATGGATGTTTAGTTTTTATTTGTGTATGGTTTGGTGATTTTTGAACATGCATTAATTCATGCACATGTGCTGTTTTGTCATAGATGTCTACACTAAACATTCTGTTGGATGTGACCAGTAGGAGTCGAGTCACTGTACATTAACTTGCACCAGAACGTGCATTGTTTACGATATCCACATGGAAACAAAGCGTTTAGTTTTGTTACGATGGAAGCTTTAATCCAAACATGTATGTGTACAGTTGTGCAGATTTATTGTGTACATGTATTGTTTTTAATGCTGTAGCATATACAGAACCTTACATCATCATACACACATCAATATGTCTACTTTTTGGTCAATGTCTCTTTGGTAAATATTTGGTGAATAAATTCTGAAAAGTGTGGGTGCATAACTTTAGCAATAACAAAAAACAAGCATTACGCTTCTAAATCTGAATTGTTCTGTATTTACTTTTGATTCATAGGACGATGGTGTAGTTCTGCAGGTACATATATCAGTCACTGGTCTGCAGAAGTTTTAGAGTCACCCTCAACCAGAGTGTAAAAATTGAGACTACACACCTGTATGCTGTGTGTGTGTGTGTGTGTGTGTGTGTGTGTGTGTGTGTGTGTGTGTGTGTGTGTGTGTGTGTGTGTGTGTGTGTGTGTGTGTGTGTGTGTGTGTGTGTGTGTGTGTGTGAACCTGACATTATGGGCACACTTGTTAAGTGAGGACACTGTTTGTAGTTGAATATGAATATCAAGTGTAGATGGGACATTTTGTAAATAGATCTGTGGTTTTAGGCTTAGAGATAATACGTGTAACGTGTGTCAATACAGCTTTTATAGATATAAAATAGGCAGTTTGTATTGTCTTTTAAATTGTAAACAAACTTTGTTTTATGTTCCACCAAGTCTTATGCAATTATGTACAAGTAATGGTTTAAAGAAACCATTTTATATGTTGGCACAAAATGCAATAAATTAAAATCATTTTAATACAACAATGACAGTTCAAGTATCTGTGTCATCTTTGCTTACAGTATTTGCTTATAGGTTAATTGATAACACTTTATTTTACAAGTCCAATAGTTTCCAGCTAATTTCCTGGAAACTTTCATCATAATTTCCCTAAAGATAAACTGGTATTTTTTCTAAAAATTATGTAGTGCAATTTGGTCCTAATTATAAGCATACATGGAGAAAGTGTTAGTTGCTACAGTTATTAAATAAGCACTCGTTTTATGATTCTTTTTAAGAAGAAACTAGGAAATTATGTAGTAGTATTGTATTCTGAGAGCAGAGAGCATTGGATGGAATATAAGGTTTAAGAAGATTAGACAGGGATGAAGGGGCATGCCTATTTAGGATTTTCTAAATCATCAAAAGCACCTCAAAGTCTGATCTGACATAGATAGAGTGCCATGAAGAGAAGCAAGATCGGTGTAATGCAGTCAAATGTTATATTTTTATTAGAATTGTAGCTGTAGCATTGAGCCATTTGAAGATTTATAATATGTAGCATGTGGCAGGCCAGAAATGAAAACAGTCATCCAGTCTGGATGACAAACTGCGTGAATTAGGGTCTCTGCATCTACCATGGACAGAAAAGAGTAAATTGTTAAGTAGGTGAAAAAAGGCGGTTTATTACTTCATCACAGTGGTGTCTATGTTGAGCCAGGCCAATGACCAGCATCTCAATTTTATCAGACTTTAGGAGCAGGAAATATGTGACAACCAGCTTTTCACAGCAGACAAGCAGGCCTCTAGTTTAATAATTTGAGAAAGATCATCTGCCTTCACAGACACATACAGTTGAGCATCATCCACGTAGCAGTGGAAATTAATTCAATGACTGCGTATAATTTTGCCAAGAGGGGAAATATGAAGAGAGAAAAGGAGTACTCCATATTTCACAACAGAAAATATTGATGTTGTATCAATACAGGAAACACACTTTGTTCTTTCAGATAAGTAAGACTTTAAGCACACAAGACCGAGGCCAGAGAAGTTATTTTCCACTCAGTCTCAGAGTATACTGCTATCTATAGTGCCAAAATCTGCACTGAAATCCAGTAAAAGAAGCACAGAGGTATAATGACAGGCTCTGAAAGCAGACTGAAAAGGTTTAAAAAGATGATTGTTGGATAGAGGGGCTTAAAGCCTCTGATAAAAGAAAGATTTTTTTGACAGTTATCAGGAATGAGGTTTACCAGGAATCAAGCAGTCCAGTGTGCTACAGTGTTCTATTGGGGATAAGACTATAAAACTTTCACATACATCCACTTGTATTTAAGAGTATTAATATTGTTCTGAAGTGAGGGGAAATGACTAAAAGTTAAAACTAGGCTAGCGGCTTTGTGTAGATGTACATGACAATGTTAACAGGCTGATGTGTAGCAGGTGTAATGTTTACCATGTTCATCTTCTTTGTTTAGCATGTTAGCATGCTAACATTTCCTAATTAGCACTAAGCACAAAGTACAACTGGGGCTTATGGAAATTTTATTAGTTTTTTGAGTCTTTAGTTATAGACCAAAGAACTAGAAAAATTGCCATTTTGACCTGATGATGGTGTAAATCAAAAGTCAGGATCACCAAAGTTATTAAAGTTAATTGTGAGGGGACAGGAATGTGTGTACCAAATGGCCGATAGTTACAAGGACATTTCACTCAAAACCACCAATGTTGTTCTAGCGGAAAAGTTTGGGGATCACCAGAGTCAGTGGGATTTATCCACTGGGTAACATCAATATCTGTGCAAAATGTCATCACAATCCACCCAATAGTTGAATTCAGCATAAAGCTTATGCTGATGACTTTTCCACTGCACCTTGGATACGACGACTTTTTCACCAGATAAGATCAGTTTCAGAGTTGAGGGTAGATGACCAGTTACATCTGCTACCATTTTAAAGAAGACACATAAAAAGTGTTCACAAAACAAAATCATTTGCTCAATAGTTACTGTCACTGTTTCTCTATCTCTCCCTTTGCTCTGATGTGCAGTCACTAGAGATCATGTCAAATCCTGACCTGCACCACTGAGAGAGAAAACTTAAAGCTCTTTCCAAATAAAACTGGTTTAACAAGACCAGACCAACCTTTCAATTTTAACCTACCTCCTGAAAACAGTTTCAGTCAAAGTGATTGATCTGGAAAAAACATGCCGTACTGCCTGATAGTGAAATGCCAGTTGAAGCATATATCAATGACTCCACTGCTTAAGAGATAGTATGACTGGACTGATTAACTCAGAGGTCTGTTTGTAAATCAAACAACTTTCAACAACATTCTTTCCTAATGGAAATCAGCCACCCAGAATCACAGTATGACATCTGCTTTAAAAAGAGCACAGAAATTGACATGGCAACACAAATCATGTTACTGCATGTATAAACCCTTATAATGCCTCTTTTTGGAGGACACCTGTTTTGTGGTAATTGCATTAATATTGGCATCACGCTCTCCCTTAATAATTGACTCTGGTGTCAGGTCCATATAGAGTATATTTTATGAAACATGTACATGTTAAATACTCACAAAAACGCTGATGTATCAGAACGGTTGCATGTCTTATTGCAGTGGTCAAAGTCCATGCAGCAGTATTTCTCTCTGTGGCGAAAATTGCTGGTTGCTCGTTTGTTTGAGAGCGAGCAGGCTTGACCAATGCCTATGACCTGTCTTATCTCCACAGAGATAATCCCGGCTGCAAAAGAAATGAATGTCATTTGCTCCTAAGAGCCGCCATGATGAAGACAGAGTTGATCAGCCTTCGCGTTAGGCTACCCGTGTTTGTGTTTGTCATAGAGGTGATTATTGTTGCCCTGTATGCTGCCTTTGTCACCTACGATGAGCACACTGATGCCAGGTTTCAGACCAACCACACTAACCCCATGGACAATGCAGTGTACAAGGACTACGCGTTTTTTACAGACATACAGGTCATGATATTCCTCGGCTTTGGATGCCTGCTGGCATTTTTCCGACTGTATGGCTTTGGGGGGATGGTTTTTAACTTCCTCACGGCTACTTTTGCCATCCAGTGGGCAATTCTGGTGCAGGGGTACTTCCAGTTCAGCCATGATGGTAAGATACACCTTGGAGTGTTCAACCTCATAAATGCAGAGTTTGCCTGTGCTGTGGTGCTGATATCCTTCGGGGCAGTGCTGGGGAAGACAAGCCCGCTGCAGCTGCTGGTCATGGCTCTGTTGGAAGTGCCAGTGTTTGCAGTCACAGAATGGGCCGTGCTGAAGTATCTGAAGATCAACGATGCAGGAGGATCTATTCTCATTCACCTCTTTGCCTGTTATTTTGGCTTGGGTGTCACATTTGTGCTTTACAGGCCTCGCCTAAATGAAGGCCATGCAAAGGAGAACACCAGCTACCACTCTGACATTCTGTCTGTGATGGGAACCTTGTTCCTCTGGGTGTTCTGGCCCTCCTTCAACTCAGCATTGACCCTGAAAGGAGACGACCAGCACAGAGCCATCCTCCACACTTTCATCGGCCTCAGTGCCTCCACGCTCACAGCCTTTGCTCTCTCTGCGATGCTGAACAAAAACGGTAAGCTGACCATGGCTGATGTTCAGAACGTCACCTTGGCAGGGGGTGTGACAGTCGGGGCATCTGTGGATATGATGATATCGCCTGCGGCTGCATACGCTCTGGGGATGATGGGCTGCACTGCATGTATGCTGGGATACAAGTACTTGAGCCCCTTCTTGGCGCGGCGCTTCAGGATCCAGGATCAATGTGGAATACATAACTTGCACGGTCTAACGGGACTTATATCCTGTGCCGCAGGGATATGTGCTATACTGATGGCTAATGAGGAGGTTTATGGCCCCAGTTTGTATGAAATCTTTACACACAGAGCACCAGTGGAAGGAGACCCTAAACTGCAAGAGCTGCAGAGGTTGATCCCCGGTTTACAGCCAGGTCTGGGGAGGACTGCCCGGGAACAGGCTCTCTTCCAGGTCGCAGCTGTGTTCTGCACCATAGGAGTGTCAGCGCTGGGAGGCATCTTCACAGGCTTCGTCTTAAAAGTGCCGTACCTCTCACCACCATCTGACGATTTCTGTTTTGACGATGAGCCGTTTTTTGATGTTCCTCCAGACTATGATGCACCACTTAAACTCAGTGACACAACTACAACTGAGGATTCTGCTGCCTGACATGCAACTGCCAAGTGTTGTCATTGAATCTGACTGTAGAAGAAAATGTATCGGTATTTGTCTTTATAAGTAATGTAAATTACTATTACCCAACAGTGCATTATAGTGACTATTAATTAAATGTTTACATCCCTTATGTTGTAAATAAGTTGCAATATTTGCACCTCAATTCAACCCTTCTCGGACTGTCCAACGCTGTCTAATACAACCAGTAATGTTGCTATTTATTGTCCTACATGTGAACATTAAAGGAAATTGAGTGTTATAGCTCTCTTGGCCAAGAAGTCACAAGTTGGTGATGTGAAAAAACGTTTTTTTAAACTGTGTGCAGTTTTTTTCTAGTTATTATGTCTATATTTCAAGCTGTGCAGAAGGAGAACAGTGAACTGCAGCAGAGAATTCAACATTTAAATTTGAGAATAAGCCCCTTGAGATGCACCATCTCTATAAAGGACCTTGAAAAATAAAATGAAATAAATGATGTTATTGCATCAGTGCAATAACATAAAAAGACACAAACAGGACTCAAATTTCTATTACAAGTAGTATCAGTATGTATTAACAACTGCCAGACCAAATAAACTTGTCATATTTGTACAGAGAAATTAAACTCATAGATAAGGTAAAGAAAAAAGAAATACAGTCAACAGCAAAATACTGATGAAAGATGAAGGTAAATACAGTCAAGAACAAGAACATTTGGGGCAAGGAAGCCAAGTTGTGTTGAAGTCGTGAAGGTTGATATGAAGTACTTTTGAATTGTATAAATTATAAGTTAAAAGCTTGTCTGCCAAGTTGTTTAGAAATGAAGGGCACAGAAAAAAGGAAGTGTGCTGCTGATGTCTATGTTGGGAACTGAATTAAACTTAAGGCTGTTTTGAGATTTGAAATAGTTAAAATAAATGAATTTAAAAAAGGAAGCAACTAATGACTAATTGTCCCAGAGTTGATTGGTAACCAGTTAACTGTATCATACATGAAAGAGTGGAGCAATGCGATAAGGACACCTCAAAACAAATTAACAAATATTATCTTTAACGTAGATAAAATATTAGCATAACATAACATTAATGTGTAACGGGAAATAGAAGCAGGGACACAAACCCTGTTATCACTTGGATATCAATGTGCTGTGGAGAAGTTGACATTTTGCTTTAAGAGTCACTAGATGGCGACACATAGCTGTGAAACAACCTCGGTGTATTTGTGCCACGGGTACTGCTCAAAGGCAAACCGAGGGAAGTTGCCTTCCTTAAAATACAGCCATGGTGTTGCTTTTATGTGTTTTTCATCATTGGTTTTTCTTCGATAAGACGCTTTGTACAAAAGGCTTAGGACCTAAAATCACGTACTGTAGGTCAGTGGTAGGTAAATAGCAGCCCGTGGGCCAAATCCGGCCCTCCAACAAAAATATTTGGCCCCCTGACCCCAGTTGGGGTGGAATTATTAAGTACTTAATATGCAGTTGGTTTAGTCCAGTGGTTCTGAACCTAGAGGTCATAGAGGTCAGGCCCCTCGAAAAGATAAATCTGAAGGGCTGTGAAATATTTAATTGAGTAGGAAAGAGGAAAAAACAAAGTTATCCTACACAAAGTATTAATGTCATTGACTTCCTGTCTTACCTTTTTGTGAAAATTGGATAATTTTATCTCTTTGTGCCTCAAACAAATATTTAAATGAAAGGTTTAGAGGGAAAATCGGGAACTGCTAACGACTCATGGACATCTGAAACATGACAAGGAGCTCAAAGGAGACGCTTCTTCTTTTGTAATGGGCCACAAGCCAAAAAGGTTTAGAAACACTGTGTTAATTTTTAATAATGCAAAGTGAAATCACTCTGATAAGTAACTAGTAATTAAAGCTGTCACATAAACAGTAGATTTTAGTATGAAGTACAATATTTCCCCGTGCAGTGTGGTGGAGTAAAAGTATGACGAAGCAAAAAAAAAAATGGAAAAACTTGTACTTAAGTAGAATACTTGAGTTAATGTACTTAGTTACTTCGTTTGCCTGTGGGGGATGGAGTGGGTCAAGTGCTTCTTAGCTCCAGTAGGGGGCAGTAATTGCAACACCGAATACTCCAGCTGTTGTTGAAGACCACACAGAAGAAGAAGACGACGAAGAAGAAAAAGGAAGGAGAGCGTTTCGATACCAGGCCGCGACCTGCTACCTAAAAAAAGGTTACATAATTTCGAAAATTTCATCTTAGCGTTGTGTGACCTACCGAGACGGAGACGTCGAGACGAGTGTCTTCAGCAGCACATTTTCCGCGATATTTTGACTTTGGCACGACATTTCGTCGTTTCTTCACGGTAACGTCGATGTTTGCTAATGCAGCTAGCTCGCTGCGGCCATGTTGACACTTCACAGATAACTTAGCGCCTGTTTTTCCAAAGTAAACATTATTTGTTTTATGTGAACATTTTGGAGTAATGATTAGTATATTCTTGCTGAATCAGTGTAATGCTTATTGATATCTATATTATCAATCGAGTCGAACGTGGCGGTAAATAAATAATAAGGGTCATTGAAATAAGCTAACGTTGAAACGACGGATGTGGCTAGTTAGCATTTAGCTTCGTGTTGAGTGCAACGCATGTTTATTCTTTATGATACCTCTTAACATTAAACACATGTTGGTCTTTGAACTCTGTTGAAACTGATTTTAAGGTCGGTATATTAGTCAAATAATTTCCATCTAAATTTCACGCATACTAGCTTGAATTGGTGATATTAAGGGAATACTGAAGGAAGTTAAGAAACTATCTGAAGCACATGTTTATCTTTGGCATGTAATTTATTTTCACGTAATGTTAGTCTAGATTTGAAAACTGAAAAATAATCAATTATAATGAACGATTAATAATTAAAGGCTTTTTTCAAGATAAAATACTAAACATTTATAGGTTTTAGTGTCAAGTATGCAGATTTCCTGCTTTTCTGTTTTAGATCATAGAAAATTGAATATTTTAGGGTTTTACTGTTGGTTGGGCAAAATACAACATCTGAAGTGGTCAAATCGAACTTTGACAAACTGGTATGGATATTTTTCTGAAATAATATAAAATAATGATTAATCAAGAAAGTAATCTGCAGATTAATCAATGATGAAAATAATCATTAGTTGCAACTCTAATCTAGATTTAATTCCCTGGTTCTACAGACTCCTAATGTATCCAAACAGTCATTGTTTTCAGCTATAGATAAGTTCTGACTTGCAATGCAAACAAAAAATCTGTTTTTATTTATCAAGTTAAGTGAAAGATGTTAAACAAATGTAAATTTCTATTGGAGAATCCTGATGGTTTGGCTGTGTAAATCCTTAGCTAGTCTTCTCATACGTTTACTTGTGTGTAATTGCACAACAAAGATCCAAGTCAGAGGGGAAGTATCAGTGTGGTATCTGTATGGTAAGTAGGGCTGCAAATAATGATTATTTCCATTATTGATCGATCTGCCGATTTATTTACACATTCAATTGCTTAATCATTTTGTCTCAAAAATGCTAGAAAAAAGTGAAAAATGTCCAAAAGAGTTTCCCTTTTAGTGAGGTTAGTGTCATAAGACTGCTATCACATAATTTACTTTCGCATAAGACTATGTAAATCAGCACCTCTACACAAATAAGTTGGAACTGGGGAATGTTTGACATTTTTATTTAATGACTTAAAAAACTAATTGATTATCAAAATAGTTGCCAATTATCTTTCTGTCGAGGGAAGAAAACTTGTGACCAACTTCATTAAAATTCATTATCCGGTTAGCTGCAGTAACATGATTACTCACAATAGTAGAGTTTCTTTTGTGGATAAAGTTAGTCATTGTTGCTTATTTTTCACAGGATCATCATGGCTGATGATTTTGATGTTGAGGCCATGCTGGAGGCTCCATACAGAAAGGTGGGTTCAGGAATACAGAGACGAGGCCTGTTTCACTGTATTGATTTACTCTTGAGTCCTTTATATTTACTACTGTGACAAAGTTTACTTGAATGTTGTGTGGTGTGATTGAGTATTTAAAACGCAATACAGAATTATAAATAAATCCACATCTATCTCTCTTTATAGACTTCCCTAATGATATCTCACCTCTACTCCCATGAATTCATCTTTGATTCCACTGTGAACTGTGAAAAAAAGGAAGGTAGTTATTGCGCATATACTGATGTACTGTGGTTCACCTTAGGACTAAAAGAGATTCAACCTAGAACATCCAATCCCTATTCGGTTGCAACAAGGTGAATGCCAATGGTTAATAAGCCCATCTTTTCCAGCAAAGGAGGCAGTATTCAGATTTACAATCTGCATGCTGTTACTGTCTCTGGAAGTGCAGTCAGTTATAGTCAGATTTAAACCTTTGTTCTGGAATGGGAAAAAAACATGTCCTTCAGTGTGAGGCTTCAGCAAGAAGGGATCACCCTTGTCACCTACAAGTAATACAACTTTCACCAAATTGCGCTTTAGCAAGAATCATCATGTTTAAAGTTGTTTATTAAGGGTTACTTGATCGTGTTTCTGTCAAACTATAGCTATTCTCATTTCAAAAGTTGTAGTTTGGCAATAATATGCTAGAAAATGTAAAGATTGCAGTGGAGGAGTTTCATTGTGCAAACACAGGAGTCACGTCATAATTTTATGGCTAAATGTAGGTGCATAATTTTCTCGTGCTTGTAAATATGAATACTGCCTCTTTGCCTTAGTCAACTGTAATGTGAATCAGCATCTTGATTTTTTTGCATGCTACACAACACCACAGATATTGATATATTACTAGAATGACTGTAAACTAGATACTTCTATCTAGTATCATTGTATTATAAAGTGAGTTACTTTTCAGTAGTTAATAATTCCTTAAGTCAAAAGGTTATGAGTATTACTTCATAATGCAAACTAAACATAATGGTAGTTTAACACGTGGCTGAATAATGGATTTTCTATTTTTTTTTTTTTTTTTTTAATTTTTTAATTTATTCATTTATTTTCTTGGGCGTCAATATTACTAAGAAGTGTGAATCCCTGTTTGCTTCAGGGCAAGATGTGTGACAGAGGTGGCATCGAGCTCTTACAGTCCAAGAACGAAAATGGGTGAAGATCACTGGACTGACACCAACCACACAGGATCTCTTTTAGTGGCTGTGGGCCATACGTGGTCACTTGATTAGGCACAAATAGTGGCATTGGTACGACCTATTAGAAGGGGAATGGTGGAGATGACCTGACAATTGTCAAAGCTTCCTGAACTCAGCTAATATGTTGGATACCCTCCCTTATCTTTGCTTTGATGCATTAAGTACTGAGCAGCCTTGTTCTTTTTTTTTTTTTTTTTTTGAAAAAAAAAAAAAAAAAACAGGAGTGGGATGGGAAGCTATTGGGGTGGTGGAAGGACACTGTCCAGACATGACAGTAGGAAGTTTGAAGTATTATTATTAATTGAATATATTCTGCATTTTCTCTTGTCCCCCCCTCCCCCATCCCCTTTACCTTGACGACTTGAAATGTTTCATCTACGTCCTCATGATGTTCTTCTATCAACCTTGCTTAGGATGAGATCAAGTCCTCTCATGCAAATGGACATGACGACCAGAACAAGAAGTAAGTTTTGAATATCTGTCATATTTTTTTTAATTCACTGAGCCACAAAAAAACGTAATTCAAAACAGTTCACTTTGCACCATAATAGCAGGGTGGTAACGTGTTTTTTCCTAGGAAAAGGAGAAGCCGAAGCAAGAGCCGGAGCCCAGGCTCTAGGAAGAGAAAAAGCAGAAGCAAAGACAGAAAGAAGGGTAAGAAGAGGAGCCGGAGCCGAGAAAGAAAACGGAGTCGCAGCAGAGAGCGCCATCGCAGCCGCTCCCGGAGCAAAGAACGATCTGGGCGGTACAGAGCACGCAGGAGCCCAGTGTATGTGACCTTTTAAACTTAATCCCATATACACTCAGGTGCCACTTTATTACGTACACCTGTAAAATCTACTGCAATCCAATACAAGTGTTCAGCCATGAATTCCACCTTTACAAAGATAATAGTGGTGAGGTGTTAATTTAACTATATATTTTTATTAATGAGGTTGTAGTTTGCAGTGGGGTTTTAACTGGACTGCATTATGCTCAGAGGTTTGTTATAGTTTGTTATATTTCCCCACATTATATACAAACATGAGGGGGGAAGAATATTTGCAACCCATTTCAATTTAACGTTGTCCAATACAACACCACTAACGACAACCTCAGTAAGAAAAATGTATGCAAAAGTTACATGCAAATGACATCTTTTGTTGTTGTTTTAAGTGAAAAGAGGTAAAAAAAAAAAAAATAAAAAAATACAACCCCTGCAAATGGATATTTAAAAAACGAGCCTTTCTTCAAATGTTTACGCTGCTACTTTTTTATTTCTCCGTGCTGGTGACAGTCGTGGCCGGAGGCATTATGTTTTCGGTTTGTCCATACATTCAATCTGCTTGTACGTCTGTTGGATGTGCTGGAAAAACAAGTTTGATCCATGGAGGCCCCACATAGCAACGTAAAGGACTAAAAGGATATGATGCTAACGCTTTGGTGCCTGATACCACAGGACTTCTTAGGAGGTCTTGTGGAGTCCATGCCTCGATGGGTCAGAGCTTTTTACGCAGCACAAGGGGTCTACAAAATATTAGGCAGGTGGTTTTAATGCTGTGGCTGATGGGTGTATGTGGCAGAGTTCTTAAGTACTTTATTGCACTAGATTGTGTAGGTTTGCGTAATAAAGTGGCAAGGGAGTGTATGTACAGTAGTTACCATTAACTTGTGTGTCTGTCTGGTGTGTTTGAGTATCATATTTTTAATCAAGAATGTTGTCTTTTATAACTTTCTGGTCTTTACCTGGACAAAGGAACAAAAATGTTGAGAAAACACTGAAACTGTATCAATTTGGGTTGGAAAAATGTTGCACTCAAATTGGCAAGAAGGCGAAGTCGCACACCTTTAGTATTAAAAGTTGCTCTTCTGTTTGGAAGAACCAGAGCCATTTGTGATGCACCAGGAAATAACTTGAATACTAGTTGCTCAGTAAACCTGCTGCAGTAGATATCAGGGTTACAGGTGTTGTCACAGGTTGGCCACTAAAAGTAATTATTCTGCTTTATATTTCAGCCGGAAACGCTCCAAAAGTCGGAGCCCGTTCAAAAAAGAGAAGAGTCCCATCAGGTGAGATGAATACTCACATTTTGTTTCCTGTCTGATATTGTTATAGCACACCGAAATCCAAATATTACCTCCCAACTGACTCCTGAGGTTTTTTACTGATCTTTAATCATTAATTTTCATCATCAGGAAACACACTGGAACCAAACATTGACCCATGGTTGACCAAACATATTTGGGCATTTGTAGGATTTTAGTAAATTGTAGGGTATGAGGTTGCTATTTGGCACCCTGACAAATCAGGGAGTGTGTCTGTGATTTACTGTGCTATAAGTATTAACAGTGCCATCTGTTTTTTATTTAATGGCTTGTTTTAATGTTTCCGGAGGCATTCTTGATTTATTGTTTTTCCTTTTTTTAAAAGTTTGGTGTATTTGTCTTTTTAGGCAACCAATTGACAATCTAACACCAGAGGAGAGGGATGCCCGCACAGTTTTCTGTATGCAGCTCGCTGCGAGAATCAGAGCTCGAGACCTGGAAGATTTCTTCTCAGCTGTCGGAAAAGTCAGTTGATTTTCGTCTCATTATTGTGTATTATCCAGTGAGTCATTATACAGAAATTATCCTTTCATATTGTCACTGTTTCTCTCTGAAGGTCCGAGATGTGAGAATGATCTCGGACAGAAACTCGAGGAGATCAAAGGGCATTGCATACATAGAGTTTGTGGAGGCTTCTTCTGTACCACTGGCAATTGGATTGACTGGCCAGAGGCTTTTAGGAGTTCCCATCATCGTCCAGGCCTCTCAGGTGGGTGTCTTGACTTCATGGTAATTTAATGTAAATAAAGTGCAACTGGACCATGACAGCGGGGCCAGCCCCAGAAGAGCAAATGTCCGTGACTGACTGATAAAGTTACACCATTGGTCAGCTGAATGCTGCGGGACTGAGCGCTGACGTTACACGATTGGTTGTTGCTCTTTCACAATGATTTTGCGCAAACACGGGGGCATCATCAGGGCGGCCGTTACAGGCTATATTGCCAACTTAAAGCCTTTGTCACGAGATTTACTGACTTTTCTTCACAAAAGCACCTAGCAATGAATTTAGCAACTTTTTTGACAAGCCCTGGCTACTTTCTGTTGATGAGTCGCCAGTATTGCAAGCGCAAGGTTGGACTCTCCCTCCGCAGGCTCACACCTCTATGCGTTTCATTCAGTTGACCACATGCAGCTGACACAGACGTGAATGAGCTTCTAACTTTCTCTCTGAGCGATCATTTTACAAGTAAATACAGCCGAAATCACAGCAAAGTTGTTGTCTTTAACGTGTGTACGGTGATTTTGTCAAACGACATCACAACTGCTGGATAACATGTAACATTTCTTAATGGGCTGTGATTTAGTCACCATTTCATACTTTTTCCGTTGTCTCACAACAGAAACGTAAAAACGTAAAGAACAGATTCATTTTGAATTCAGCTGTACTAAAATACTGTACATGTGAGCACAGAGTAGGAGAGAAGCAAACAGATAAAGGTTGGTCCAGTCACATACTAAGTTTTGACCTGGTCTTGTTCAAATAGAAACTCATTTAGCTTAAATTACATTGGTTTGGAACAAATTGGGTGTTTCTGCATGGCGGTTCCTAATGTCTGATATATATTTAACATAATTACATGACACTTTCCACATGTAATTACAGGCTGAGAAAAACAGAGCTGCAGCCGCTGCCAATAATCTACAGAAGGGCAGTTCGGGTCCGATGCGGCTGTATGTGGGCTCGCTGCATTTCAACATTACTGAAGAAATGCTTCGAGGGATCTTTGAGCCTTTTGGAAAGGTCAGGAACAAGTTTCACAAATAAATGAGAATTTTGCATTTTTGAGTAGATGCGTTTGTTACAAACTTCTGCATTGGTGTGTCTTGTTTCCAAAGATTGAGGGAATCCAGCTCATGATGGACAGTGAGACCGGACGATCTAAAGGATATGGCTTCATATCGGTAATTAATGCCTCTATATTTCATTAATAGTGCTATAGTGTTCGCAGATAGTTGAACTCTAACCACTTTGCCTTTTTGAAGTTCGCAGATGCGGAATGTGCAAAAAAGGCCTTGGAGCAACTGAACGGCTTTGAGCTGGCTGGACGTCCAATGAAGGTGGGGCACGTTACAGAGCGCTCAGACTCATCGACGGCCAGTTCGTTCCTGGACAATGACGAACTAGAGAGGACCGGCATTGACCTCGGCACCACAGGGCGCTTACAGCTCATGGCTCGGTTAGCAGAAGGTTAGTTGTAACCTGCATCGTGTTTGACAGCACGGGAGCAAAAAAATGAAGAATAATTATACATATCGCATGTGACAGGAGGGGAAATCGTTCATTAGACTGAAAGCAGACAGATTTTAGGTGTTGGTTGTTTGGCACACACGGTTTATATTGACAGACAGGACAACCAGTAGAAAAATGTGCTCTAGTGAGTCGTACTTAAAGGTCTAATCCACAATTTTGAGAAATAGTTCTCTTAGAATTATTGTGGCAGTGATCGATCTGCTGAATAGTTTCTTAATTAATAGCTTGCTTTAATAAATGTTAATAAATAGGGGGAAAATGGCTTCCACAATACCTCAAGAGTCCAAAGTCATGTCCTCAGTATGCATTATTTTTCCACCTAAAAGTCAAAAATCAGAACATATTCAGTTTACTATGAGAAGGTGGAACCACAGAATTTGGCACTTTGGCTTGAAAAATAGCAGAAACAATTGATACTCAAAATGATTGCAGGTCAGCTTTCTTTTGGTGTTGCAGCTCCTCTCATATTAGATCATCAGAAGAATGTCATCTTCACAAAGTGTTTCTAACAAAAAGCTGAAAGCCTTCAATACATATTTTGTAGTTAAGTTTTTAGTTAGATATAAATAAGCCGTGGATGATTTCCCAAAATGTCACACTGTTCAGTGTCACCATCTGTGCCGTTATCACAAAGAAACCATATGATTTAGTGATCTAGTGTCTTAAATTTACACCCGTGCAAAACAGTTTTTCATTTCTCTCTGATTCCACAGGAACTGGTCTGAAGATCCCTCCTGCTGCTCAGCAGGCTCTACAGATGACCGGGTCCATACCATTTGGAAACATCGCTGCTCCAACAGGTGAGGCTCTAGATGATGGAAAGCGGTGTGTGGGTGTGGTTTTTGTTTTTAGAGAATTCAGGGAAAAATCATCCTTCTTTTTGTTTCAGCTGTTCCAACTCCAGCGCCCAGCCAAGCCTTGAACCTCCCATCACAGCCGCTGGCCACACACTGCCTTCAGCTGTCCAACCTGTTCAACCCACAAGCGTAAGGATGGCGTCATTTATCTTAAAAAAAAAAAAAATACTCACCAACACATTGAAAGAGTTTTTGGTCTCCATAATCATAGCTCCTATGCACACTGGCTGTGAAGAAATCCCTTTTTTCAGAGATTTAAATGTGAGTGATGGACAAAATGTGACTGTGGATCTTTTTGTGTAGAAATGCATCCCAAAGCTAATCAGGCTTTAGCAGTCCGAGTTTAACCAAGTTACAATCATACTAGTACAAAATTCCTGCTTTTTCTTAATGACCTTTTGCTGCGGCTCAGCAGTCTGTGGAAGCATAAAGAGGGAATTTCACACTAAAAGCAAAGCTTCTTTGGAAGATAACCCACTTTATTTAACACAAACTGCAGAAACCTCATTAGCTTCAGCTGAACTTAAGTGCAGCCAGTATGGACAGGATAGGAAAAAAAAACCCTTTCAATGTAAATATGGGCATGTCAGCTTTGTTTTAAGATGTCCTTGAGAATTGTCCTGTTTGTTTCAGGAATACTAACACTCTAAGCTTTAGAAGCCACGGGATTTCTGACATTACTGTATGTGTGTTTCAGGGAAAATGATCCCAGCTGGGCCACTGAGATCCAAGATGACGTAATTGAGGAGTGTAACAAACATGGAGGAATTGTTCACATTTACGTTGATAAGAACTCGGCTCAAGTAAGTTCAAGCAGATAGTTCTGTCAAGAGTCAGATCGCCTTAATTACAAAACCAAATTCCACATAGTCACTTTAGTGTCTGTGTCCCAGTAAAGGGTTTCTGCCACATTAAACTTCAGACTTTTAATAACATAGAATCCAATTTAATGCCTTTTACTTTGACCAGTAGAAACAATATACAGAATTTGACATTTCTCACTTTTGTTTAGTACTTTTCAGCTGTATATTACAATAAAACCTGGTAACAAAATAAATCAAGTAGCGAGACCTTGGCTCAGATAAGCAGCAAAGAATGATGATGGATGGCTTAACCAAACAGACGTGAATTTCAGTGAAGTTTTTGCTGAAATCCACGCTTGCCCTTTATCAGTTGAAGAGCTTTCTAGCTGCTGTACTTATCAGTAGCCACCGTACTTCCTACAGATCTGTTTGGGTTTTTTTTATTTAAGGCTTTCAGAGGGCAAACTGGACCCTGTGACTTTTTTTTTTTTTCTGTGAAAGCTGTAAATTGCTTAAATGTAATGAGGTTTTTTTAAAAATCTTCTCTCTCGTTCATACAGGGCAACGTGTACGTGAAGTGTCCTTCGATACCAGCAGCGATGGCAACTGTAAATGCACTTCATGGACGCTGGTTTGCAGGTATGTCATGCCAATTGGTTTTGAATCCCTTACAACAAAATGTGGAAAATATCCTCCAGGTTTTAACTTTTTTTTTTTTTTAAATTCTTTCCCTCCCAGGCAAAATGATAACAGCTGCCTACGTTCCCTTACCCACCTACCACAACCTTTTTCCTGATTCAGTAACGGCGAAGCAGCTTCTAATGCCAGCACGTCGATAGTCTGAGACATGCTTATGAAAGGCAGTGTAAATACATTTGTTTGCATTCATGGAGATGTCAGTGAAACAGATGCATTGAAATTAGTTGGCTGTGTAATAAAAGTTGCCTCAAGTTCACCATTGAAAATTAGGCTTTTTTTTTTTTCTTTTGAGTTGCTTTTCAAACTTTTTGTGGGTTTGTGTTGTAAACTACCACTGAGACGTAATCTGCAGGTATCTATTGGTCTGTATGTTTTTTAAATATTACTGTCTTATCTGCTTGTTTAAATCCAGTTTTAGATTTGAAATAAATTTCAAAGAGTCACAAAATGTGTTGGGTTAATAGGCCTTAAATGCCAAAAGTATGTCAACAATAATCCTTTGTAACTTTTTACAGCCATAATTTCATTTTTTGTATGAAGGCTCCCAATAAACTTTGGCAAATTTGACAATTCATTTTATGTTTGTCTTTTTGGGAGCTTGTCAATCCCAGGTTCAAATAAAAAATTACTTTGATTAAAAAGGACCCTGTGTTTCTATCAGTTTTTTCGGCAAATTGAATTTTAACTTGTCAAACCAATCTAAAACGTCACCTTACATGGTAAGAAGAAAGCACTAAAAACTCTTTTAGCTATTTAACATCTGTGCTTGTTTGAAAATTATTGAACTTAAAAGACGAAACGACATTGTTCATTATACAAATAAAAAGTCATCTTCAATAGCCAAAGACAAAACCACACTCGGGGGTTTTGCTGCTACAGCCTGCGAAAGATTAGGCCCCCCTGGGCTAATTACATTAATTCTGCAACCCCTGCAGTAAACAGATTTCTTCAAATGCGCAGTTTTTATTTAATGAACTTAAAAATAGAAAATATGTATGTACAAAAGTTTGGGTAATCTCTCTCCTATAATTTAAGTATGGGGGTGGAAATATTCTGCTTCGGGATTGTGTGGCAGCCAGTGACAGGAAACATTGCACAGACAGAGGAAAGAATAGATTCCACGAAAGATCAGCAAATTCTGGATGCAAATGTCATGCAGACTACGAAGTACTGACTTAGTACGGTGCCCAAACATTTGCATTAGTGACAGTTACTGTTTAATTACTGTCTGGTGTTTAGGTTTATGAAAAAAAAGGAAGAGTGCATTTACATTTGAATAAAGGCTCATTCTTTAATGTTTGTTTCCAGCAGGGGTTCTGTTTATTTTTCACTTCAAAAATCAAACAAAAAGGTGTCATTTGCCCAGGGGTACCCAAACTTTAGCATACAACTGTAACGGCTAACGTCCCCTTACTTTAGATATTGCATGTTGGCCAACTTAATGAATCCTCTCTACTTAGCCTCATTTGGGACCCTTTCATCCACTGCATTGGAAACATTCCTGGATAATTTCCATAGAAAAGCTCAGGGAACTAGCTCTTTAGCACAGGTATGGTGGTTAATCAGGTGGGCATTTGCCAAACCAACCATTTAGTCTCTCATTCTCCCATATAAAACCAAAATACACTGATAATGCCAAAAAAGCAATAACCTCACCTTCTGCACTTGTCAAAGGTTGTTTGAATGTAAATGGGCTCATTTTTCCCCCTTGTGGCTGAAACATCCATTAAAACTGAGGTTCTCAGTAACCGTCAGATAAAAGTGGGTGTTTTCTGCCTTCCCACCTCTGGGGGCAGTAATGCCCCCCATTACAGCTTCACACACACACCACACTAGAAAATTAATTGGACAGGCAACACGAAGATGAAATTCATGCCTTATCACCAGTGTTTAACACTATTTTTCAGTTTCAAGAGAGAAAAGTCTAAGGATGAGAACTAACTGGTTGGTTTGGCAAATGTACAACTGGTTAACCCACCCACCTCCGTTAAAGAGCAACGCACAGGGGCTTCCCTGAGCTTTTCTGTGGGACCTTCTGGGTTCAGTTAACTACAGTTTTAAGCCTGAAGTAGATGCACTGCAGCATTGACCTTGTGTGTTTAACAAATGACACAAGACAGGTTTAATGCAGACACTGTAAACTTTATCTTCTAACAAAAGGTATCGCAACAACAAAATTGCTCTCTCTTCACCCTCAATTTAATCCACATAGAACATTTTTTCTTTTTTTTCCAAAATTTTACAGTAATTTTTTTTCTTTCTCCAGAAAGTTGACATCTGTAAAAAAAAAAAAAAAAAAAAAGACATTGTTAAGTCTTCATGTAACATTTAATGTCTTTAACTCAGCCCACTTTATATAAAAACAGCTGTGCAGGATTCTCTGAAGTGTCAAATTTTGAACATCACAAGGGCTGCATTTTACAGCAGCCGATGCGCCGCCGCCCCCCCCCCCAGCAATATTTGTCCACCTGAATGGACTTTCAGAGTAAGAAACAAGAACTTTTTTTTTTTTTTTTTTTTTTTTCCACAAAACTGGCAGATACTGCAACTTGATGCAGACATTTGCAAAACCACAGGGGCTTAGCATGGGAGTCTGTTGAGTTTTCCACAACCATGTAACTGTAAACCTTGAATACTACATGTGTTGTAAACAGCAAGGTGCTGTACTGAGCCATCCACTGCTGAAAAGTCTCCTAAACAGAAAGACAAGGTGTTGCTGACCTGAAAGGGCTCTTCACTTCTTAGCAGAGCATTCCTTCGCCTGGTGAGCCTGCAGGACAGCAATCGCCTCGTCAACCTGCCCAAAGGAGAGGAACAGGACGATGGTGATGAATCTGTAACACCAGTCTCACGTGTCTATGTTAAATGTGAAGCTACAACCAGGAGACAGTTTGCTTAGCATAACACAAAGACTGGAAATCTGTAAACAGCTAGAAACAGCTGAAATCCACCTAACTGCACCTCTAAAATCAATAATTAATTTAAATATTGTATCTTTAATCTGTACAAAAAGCCAAGTGTAAAATCAAGTTCAATTTTATGAGGGGTTATGTGCTGGACTATGTCTTGGTCAGGCAAGTGAGGGTGGTATTATTCTTCTCCTAGCCATTAGCCAAGTTTTCAATGTTTTAAACACTTAAAATAATCCTAATTTTCTTAGTTTATTCCTGCCTTTCCCAAATTACATTGACCACTACAATTATATCAGTAATTAATAACTGATAATCATTATCCTGAGGAACCCTGCAATACCCTCTACATTTTTTTAAACTTGTGTTAAACTTTTCGTTGAGACTGTGCCAGTCACGAGTGAAGAGTCTTCACTTTCTCCATGTTAACTGAGCAAGCTCCAGCCAAAGTTGGTGAGTGACACAAACTAATAAAAAAAAAAATCTTTATAATCTAACATAAAAATCTGCTCTGGAAATGTCCATATTCAAAAAAAAAAAAATGTTGCTTGAGTGGCAAACAACGGTAGGGTTGTTAAGAGGTCAGTGCTTAACAAGTATATCATTTAAATAAAAATTTTTATAAAAAACAGCTCATTTTATAAACTACCTTATATCGTGTTCAATAAATAGACTTGACGTGTACAAAATGTTTTACCAGATAGTGGGAAAAAAAAAAAAAAAAAAGGATATGGAGGCACAAATGCCCCACTCTTTGGGCTTTTTATGATCGACCGTTATGGCGGACACTTTGCGACAGTACGACATTAACCAGCCCGCAGATAAACGACCATAATTAGACCTTTGAGTGCAGAGACCCGGGCGACTCCAGCATGTGCAGCAGCTCCGAGTTGTCGATCTCCAGCAGCATCCCGGTGATTTTTCCAGCCAAGTTTGGGTGAATTGCGTGGATGAGTGGGTACAAACGCTCGCCTGCGTTTCGCACAGAGAGCGAGAGGATCAGCAACCCAGACACGCAAGTCGCTTCAATCTACATTTAAAAATTACAATGCCACACCAAGAAGCTGCTTCTGATCCACTAGTGGAGCTGCGGCCAGCATAGAGGCAGTGAGTGGCTCTTTGCCGTGAACGTGCAGTGGTGGCTCCATCACTGGGGCTGGAACAACCTGAAGACATCAATTAACAAGTAATGACACTAATAATACTAATACTAATAATAAATTGTGTCAAACATTTTTTACTATAAGCTGCCAACTGAAATTTTTAGTGTGACATCATTTCAACTTATAAAACACACGGGATATAAAAGGATATTTATTGGTCTTGCTTTTAGCTCCTAAAAAAGATTGTTAAAATAAGTGTATGTAGAGCCAATTCAAGGTTTATTCTATTTATTTTGAATCTTCGCCTCAAGGCTGAACCCATCTCCAACATTTATACTATCGTGGTTCATTTGCATCTTCCTAAAAAAGAGCAACTGCACTGTGAGTTGTGCTGAAAATGTCATGTTTTTCTGCTTACGATTGGGTACCACCAGCTCTCCGTAAATTCATTACTAAATCTGATCGTAAAGTTCTTAAGTTCTTAATAACTACTCACTAGTAGTGAATTACTAAATCGGGTCACACCACAAAACTTTAAGAAATGTTTTAGATAGTACAGATCTCAGTAATGTGTAAATCTGTTGCTTAAAAAAAAAAAAAAACTTCTATAGTGCTGTCCAATCAAAGGTAATTAACTATGTAAAACAGGAAGTCACTGTAGCGTTACAAGGTTACTATCTCTTTTGTAAATGTATGCATTTATTTTATTCATGTCTGCATACATGGAGAAATGTGTGTTTTTCAGTTAGTATTCATACAGTTTAGAATCAGTGAGAAAATTTATTTACTATTGTGTTATTTTTGTGAAGTGTAATTTAAAATGTTCTAATTTACATCATTCTTAAACAGCACTTTCCAGGTCAGATTCGTCGACTGTATTTCATAATACCTCCCTTACTCTTCACTCTAAAATCATCAGATATTAGCTAACATTAGTTTTGTCTGTGGTTCAGTTGGCTACACAACAGTTACACCTGTGGTCAGTGGGTCTAAATATTTAATAAACAACTAATCTCCACATAACCAGTTTGTGTGGTGCAACCACTTAGTCATGTGTAAAACTCCACTTAATTATAACACCTGCGTTAGAACTAGGTTCAAACTAAGTTTGAACCAAAGAAACAAACAATGGTTTCTCTCAGCTTAAATTCAATAAAAACTTGAAATGACAATTTAAAAAAAAACAAAAAAAACCAAACAGGTATCCTGTGGCATTTTTTGTCCACTAGTGGTGCTATTGAGCACTGTTTTTCAAATGGGCCCAGTCTCGTTTGTATCGATGATGCCTGAGTGCGCGTCTAAGGACGTGGGTGAGGTGGTAAACATTCCCGTCGCTGGTGTCTCTGTGTTCCACTGATGCGACAGTTGGCAGCAGTAACGCGGAAAGAAGACTGCAAACTAGCAACCATAGATGTGCAGCGCATAATTTAAAATCAGCTTTGCAAATGTTTTATGGACGAACACACAGACGAGAAACGCTGAATGTAAATGTAACTGGCGACTACAGTCCACAGGGCACTTTTAACTTGAACTTAATCCCTGTTTGGGTATCAGTTATTTTTGGTCCTGGGAATGTATTACAGTTAGAGAACAGTACAGTACAGACTACAGTACCTGTAGTCTGGTCATGGGTGCAGGTACAGTAATGACCTGCTGAGGGTTCCTCACTGCAGACGAGTACTTGTACTGGCTGCTTCTGATCACACCTGGCACGTCTGTACGTCCTCCTATAGTTTGAGTCCCAATGTTATCTAAACAAAGACATTACATGTGTGACTACCAGCCATGTAAAGTGCACATTTTAGAGGAATGGAGCTTATCCTGTTGTCTAAATTCAGGTACTTACTTGTCTTCTGTGTAGAACTGACAATACGTGGAGCCTGGGTGGAAGCCTGTCTGACTGTAGCGATGGCTGTTGATCCACGTCGAGCAACAGAATTACCAACAAACTGGTTCGAGTAAGGGCCTAAAAACATGGACACAACATTTTTATTTTTTATATCTATCTATCTATCTATCTAGAGAGAGACACGGACAGACAGACACACAGTATACGGAAATATATCCAAGTGAACACAACACAAATTGTCCATTCACCCTGTGGTCTCGGTGGTTGTCCTGTCCAGCGAGGTACTGGCCTCATGTTGCTGACAGCATTGTGGTTGTAGAAGGAGCGAGTGGGAGGCTACAAGATAAGAATTAGTTAGAAAAGCATGGCATCAAATCGTTGGTCAACCTTTGTCTCATAATGAATACACTATTTATGCGTTAGGACAGAAAGCAAAGCAAAGCAAAGTGAAATGACGGCACGATTGCATACAAAGTCATCACACTGACTTGGTTTTTGAGACCTACGTTTTGATGCCATATTTTTTTTGTTTGATTAAATTTTTATTTATTTTTAATTCTGTAATGTTTTATTTTACTGGTCTGTTATTTCCTAACGATGTCTTGAAAGTTTCTTGTAAAGAACCGTGTAATAAGGTACTACTGACAGGAAAAACAGAAACTAAGTTCTCACTGTTATTTTAGTTAGTTCAGTTAGTTGTGTTGAGTTTATTACCTATTTCCAGATGAATTTCCATGAATGAAATTGCTCAATTTGAACCCCAGTGAATATTTATTAGTCATATGTTCAGCTCACCTGCCATACTTCATATGAGTCTCAAGGTTGTTCTAGCTTGGCATTTAGAAATAACAGCAAGTGAACCAACCGATCCCTCTGTATTTGACCTAGAATTGGTACCAAATTATGTGGTTCTTTTCCAGGAAACTTCTCAGGAGATTGTTTGGAAATAAATTGGAATGTGCGAACCTGTAAAATAAAGGGTTACCTTAGGTAGCTAGGGCAAAAATTTTAATTCAGGCATTGCATTCAGCATTGCAATGTAATGCATATATTTTGTAGTGCAGATCGATAATTTGGGATATAGTTGGCCAAACATATTTTCTATATTTGTCAAATCCTCTTTATGAATGGCATCATAGTCAACAGCTCGTTTGAATAGCAATCCCTCTCCTCTGGCACTGTCCGAACCTCACCTGCGGTACAGTCATGTAGTATCCGGCCTGCTGGTATGAATCAATGATTGGACTTGTCATGGTCCTCAGGGTAGCAAGTCTCTGCATGTACTTGTTGGTAAGGATTGCTTTACGCTCCTCCCTCCGCTGAGCCAGAGCCACGTACAGTGGCTTGGTTGCAACAATTCTCCCGTTCATTTCCGTCACCGCTTTTGTTGCTTCTTCTGGTGAAGAGAAACAGACAAAGCCAAAGCCCTTGCTTTGGGAGCCATCTGTCATCACCTACAGGAAATAAAAGAAGCTGAAGCTCAGATGTTTTTAGGTATTTGACACTAAAACAACCAACAAGGGTTAAATTTTGACTGGAGGTGTGTCCTGAATCGTGGGTGGGGGAGGGAAACATTTTTTACTAAGGTTCCACAACCACCTTTGATTTTGCTGTGTTCATGGTGATTTAGGAATTTGTACAAACACACAAACAGCCTCTATTGTTTTATCAGTTGTCAATCATGGGAATGAGTCAGCACATTATGGAAGCTCTATTTAGCTGTATTTTTATACATTTTGTTCAAAACTATGACCATTGACATTGCAGTGATTTATGTTGTGGGAATGGTTTAAGATGTTTTTTTAGTGCTACGAGTCCCTCCACTGTCAAAATAAGCTGTTTGTACAGGGGGCAAATATCAACTTTCAACACCCATCTTTCAAGCACAGGCAGTTGAGTCTTCTATACTTAAAGGATATTTTGTGTTCCTTATTACTTTGCGTTTTATTGGGCAGGCTTTTGATTGACACATGCATCTACTCTCTCTCTCACACACACACACACACACACACACACACACACACACACACACACACACAATTACAATACCTTAGCACTGGTGATGGTGCCATAAGGGGCAAACTCCTTCCGGAGTCTCTCGTCATCTATGCTATCATCCAAGTTCTTTACATAGAGATTCACCCCCTGGAAACAGAAAGAGTGAGAAATGGCAATTTCATCTTTCCCAGCCATTCTGTTTGTTTTTCAGGTTGATCAACAGATGTGTAGAGCAAGAAATCCAAACTTATCAACTGAACATTTAAAATTTTGCAGTATCTAATAAAATCTAAAGTGGAGTTAACTGCCAGCTGTGAGAGCTGCAGTCAGTGTTTTAAATAAATAAATAAATAAATAAATATTTTACATCCAAGTTGTAAACAAAATGTTCTGTTAACTATTCCATCTAGCACCAGAGTTTGCCAATTGGGCAAAAAAAGTAAACTGAACAACATCTCTTAAGATCCTGTGCTTGACTGGGCTAGGATGTCTCTGCAACAAGAGCACCATATTCATTGTTTCGGACATCGAGGAATCAAACTGTTTCAGCCTGGAGACCTGGATAGTGGCCCCACTCGATGGCCCCTAGACTTTTAAATCACATACAGTAACGATATACATTTAATCTTTCCATTACATCTTGCATAGTCCTTGACTTTGTACATTTGCTCATGTGGTACTTATGCCTAAAAGTCACGACTGCAGCAATTCTACATTCATTCTATGAAAATCCTGGAGTCACAAGCCAGTCAGCTGTACTATAAATATTAGTACCCTCATTTTAAATGATAAGAACAGTTTGACATTTTTGGAAATACGCTTTTTCGCTTTCTTTCCATGTTAGATGATAAGATCAATAGCACTCTCATTCCCATGTATTAAATATGACAAATTTAGTGTTTTTGGTACCTTTGGACAGAGGCAGGCTACCTGGCTCCTCTTGCTCCCAGTATTTATGCTAAGCTAAGATAACCAGCTCCAGGCTGTAGCCTTATACTAAACGGAAATCTTCTCATCTGCAAGAAAGCAAATGTGCAAATTTCTGAAAATGCCATACGATTCCTATAACTACTGCAATTTTGCATTTATAGATGTATTAAAATCTTTTTTTAAAAACAGTTGATTAGTTTACCATTAATAATTAGTTAATCCTCCGTTGGACTCACATGTGTGCACATTACTGGATAAAGAGTTATTTATCAGAAATATCAGTGCTTGCTGGTTGGGACAGCCTAATCTAGATTCCCGACGGTTACAAGTGCAGACTACAGGGGTTCATTTTCGGCCCCATCACCATTTATACATACATATTGGTCTAAATGATATGGTTTCTTCTGTGCATGATTGGACGAATAAATTCTTTGCAGACAATACTATTTTACAGTGTATTGCTAATTCTGTAAATCAGTTGTCAGTTGGCACAGTGACTGCCAAATTGAAAAGGAAAACAGTCAGCACAGAGACAAACACCAAACACTAAATATTGACAAGATGATGGAAAATATTAGTAATTAATATTACTTAATGTAGATTACAACTGACAGATCAGCTCTCCTGCTAAAAATCTGATCCCATAGTGAGAAATTTGAAAATGAGAACAGGCTCATGATCAAAGTCATGGGCAATCTCCTCTTTTTTAAATCCCCTAATAATCTAATTTGTCTAATCTTGTTTTTTTCAGTCAATGTACACAGTGGCACCTTAGACTGAAAATTTTCTACTCAAATCATCCAATGGGTGGCTCACACAGATACAAGGTGCATGTATACATCTGTAAATACTGAAACGCAAAAAGGTTTTTTCTGTTACCTGCCACTGCCTCTACTCTCAGGACCTTAAGATTTGCATTCAGCGCTTAGGTTCATATTGGAGATAACGACAACATTTATCTGGTGAGGTCAGTTGGTGTTCTTTGACCACTTGTATTTAATTTTCTACCAAGCTCTTGCTTGGAAAGTTGCCATCTTACGTGATCTTTGTTGTTTTAAAACTCTGACCCATATTTTATCTCGCGCCAGTGACTGGATGATGTTTTAGGAGCCGCAGCGCTGTAACTGTTACTCTCAAACAGGATGTCGCTTTAAAAGAGCATGTCTACTCAGCCGAACTCCCCTTAAGTGAGGAAAAGAAACATCTATATAAACAATTTAGCTGAGGCCACCATTGTGAAAACTACTGAACCTTTAATTTTTTTCCATACATTTAACAGCAACGCCAAAGAGGTATATGCAAGACCACGAACAATGGAGGTCATCAAGAAGCTTTCAGATGACAATACACATGTGCATACAACGCAGCAGCACCTGATAGCGCTGGATGCGGTCTTGTTTGATCTGGTCAAACTTGCGTTTGAGCTCTCCCTGGCGTTCCAGACGCTTCTGAGCCCGCCCTGCATAGATGATTTTCCCATTGATCTCCTTCCCATTCATTTCATCAACTGCCTGAAAACAAGAGGATCATCAGTCGGTGCCACCGACAGAATGCTCTTGGTTGTGTGTGAATACATGGATGGTATTATTAACACATTGTTCTTTGCTATTGCAATGAAATAAAAAGGTAACTAAGCTGTATCTTAAGTCAATGCTGCAGAACCAGCCTAAATATCAACATAATGGACTGCTAGTGTTGGCAGGTATCCAATCTGAGTGGTAGAAACTTGGTGAACACTACCTTCTGAGCATCTACGTGGTTAGCATAGTTTACAAAGCCAAATCCTCGTGATCGCCCCCTCTCATCCTTCATCACCCGCACACTGAGAGTCCGTCCTGAGAGTGAAATGTACATAAATTTACTACTTTGCCACCAATTGTAGCAATCAATGAGTAGGAACAACAAAAATAAAAAATGATTTCTTACCAAATGTAGAAAAGACTTCCTTGAGTTTCTCATCACTGTAGTCTTCACCAAAGTTTTTGATGTAGACGTTGGTGAACTTCATAGCTTTGGTGCCAAACTCCACCTCTCTTTCCTTGCGAGACTTGAAGTGGCCAACAAAACTGCAGACAGAATCAAAACCCATGAACGACGGAACAATAATTAAGGGATAAAATACAGTAAGTTAGTTCATTGTAAACTTGATTGTTTACAGTATGGAAATTTGTCTTTGGCCTCAGCACACAGCATAAAAAAAAAAAACAACACTGGACAATTGCTGAGGACAGACATCAAGAACACAGCATCAACAACACAACACAACTAAGACATAACAGTCACAATAAGCAAATACATAAATAAGATTGTTGGCACAAGATAAAATTTAAAGGACAATTAAGAATGCTTTGTTTCTCCTTCCACCATGAATGAAAAAGTAGAGAATATATTACTGTATCTGTGTTTCTGTCTCCGATCTTGTTTTGTGCAACACTGCTGCCTGTTTAGTCCTAAGATTAAAATACACACAAAAGACAACAACAAACCTAGATACAGATCCTACCTATTCACTGACCTAAGCAGGGACAACTGACATTTTTCTCCCAGGAAATGGGCCTTTGGGTTGACAATGCCAGATTCCAAATGACGTATACCTGTCTTTCGACTGAGCAAAAAACAAATTGGAAAAGTCTGAGATGCCTGCAACAGTCATCAGCATTCATAAACAGCTTACATAGTTTGTATGTATATTTTTATAAATATTCTGCGCTACTCTTTGCCTCATCTTACTTTTTTCGATCGCATCTTTGCCATTATTTGAAAACCTAAAAACAGGTCAAATCAAAGCTTTTAGTTCACTCACACTTTCCTATCATTCAGCAGCATCCCATTCATGGTTTCAATGGCCCGGTTTGCAGCCTCCTGAGTCTCAAAGTGAACAAAGCCATAGCCTTTGGATCCTTTGTCATCACAAACAACCTACAAAGACAAAGGCTTTGAATCAAACAAATTACAGAGCATTAGCTGCAAATATAGCAACTCGCAGTTTTAAATATGTACTCTTTTATAGGGCTGGGTGATAATTCACTGGTAACACTTTTCGATCTTCAGGGGAAAATCAGAATGATATGTTTTTGTTTTATGAATGAGCAAATTATAAAATTAAATTAGAAATTTTTGTTTAATGCATCTAAAAAAGGTTCATTGCACTGATCAGTTTAATTCATGTTATTCTGTTGACATATTGATCAACATATTATTTTTATTAATGTCATAACACTGATTAAAACCATACTGCCCAGCCCTACTCTGGTACACAAATTTTATCCTCACAACATTGCACATAGAAGATATCCAAGTCTGTTACCAAATATCAGCTTAATACTCAGTGCAACAATAGCTTATTGCACACTGTACAAACAAAATAGCTGTTAAAGACCATAGAACTACAGCAACCCTGCAACAGTCAAAAAAATATGACCCGGCCACTTACCTTGCAGGACAAAATATTGCCAAAGGCCGAGAAGGTATCATACAGTGCCTTGTTGTCAATAGACTCATCCATGTTCTTGATAAAGATGTTACCCACACCAGACTTCCTGAGTCCTGGGTCACGCTGAGACCACATTATTCGGATTGGCCGACCCTTTATAACGTCATAGTTCATTGTATCGAGGGCACACTCCGCTAAAGGAAAAAAAAAAAAACAATTAAAACACACCCCTTAATGCTTAGAACCCCTTTTAATTAATTTAAATAAATAAAGTATTTACAGTACTATGTTTTCTTAATATTTGTCACAAAGCACCACTACTCCAGGGAGGATTGAACTTCTGCTTCATATGAAGGTAAGAATTTCCACTAAACTACGTAGTGTATGTGTGTGGAAAGGGCTTTCTTGATAAAAAGTTGTGCTAATTAATACTCCACTAGAGATTATCTCTGAAAAACTGTAGGATTTCAGGCCAATTCTAGTTCACATTGCCTCTGTTGAGATGTCCAATTTAATGATCAGCAACCAAATACAACATGGGATTTTGTATTGATGAGCCCTTCTCAGGTCTTTGCTCTTCCTGGACACCCAAAGCCAAGCTATCATGACAATATCAAACCTTTTCTACATGTCATGGTGCAGTGTCTATTTTCCATTTTTCAAATTCAGCTCCAGATAAAGTGTCTTCTTTTGCATCATATTACAAGTTGCTGCTTACATCTCTCAACAAAAGGAAAGTCTTGTTTATATTTTTAGGTTAACTGCTGTAGATCTATAGTAGCTACTTTGGTGTATATTTTACAGCATCTGCCAAGCAACAAAACCAGCAGCATCTGTCCTGGGCCATACAACCAACCACTCTAGCGTGGTACTTTGATATAACATTTTAGTGTGCTGATTTACACTCAGAGCATTGAATGCATAAAATCAAGCAGATACAGGTAAAGATTTTCAGTTAAATGTTCACATTAAACATCTCAGTGACTTTGACCGTAGCATGATTGTTGGTGCCAGGGTGGGCTGGTTTGAGTATTTCTGAAACTGCTGATCACCTGGGAACAGTCTCTAGAGTTTACTCAGAATGCTGACAAAAACAAAAAAACATCCAAGGTTCCTAACGACTAATTTTCCTGTTCATTAAACAGAATTTTAAAATTTAGATAATTCAACTAGTCGGTAGGGGGGGCTGCTCCGTGTGCTCTTGTGGTGGGATTTCTCCAAGTGGCCAGTCCAAGCATTATGCACGATCCCGTTACCAATGTGTCAATGAAGCAACAGCCCAAAACATTAGAGATCTTTCATGTTATTATGAGAAGTGTAAAATATTTTGGGTTCATTATGAAACTGTGGTAGAACAAATTAGACCAGTGGGCTGCTACAGTCTATGTAACGAATAGGAAAGACTGCATGTTATATTGGTTTGCCTAGTGTGGCTAACGTTAGCAGTACTAGGACCAGCAGTTTTCTTTCCTTGCTTGTTAAGTCCACATGCCTGCACTGAATATGGTTACGCTCTGCTCCGGTCGAGTGGTTATATGCCAGTTTATTCGGACACACCCTAAGTACAACCTTATTTTCATTTTCTAGATCAAAATACTGCCAAACCACGCTGCTTTCATAAGATGCCTTCTGTCCCACTTTCCAGCTTGCTTGTTTACCACATCTGGGCACTAGCGTGGGGAGAGGGGGGCTGCAGCTCCAGCTAGGGGCAGGTGGCTGCATAACATTTTGGATGCAACAGTTAACTGGCGTTGTACATCAATAAAATATGAATAATTAGTTACACTGAATAGCGAGGGTGGCAATGTTTAATCGTTTTGTCAAATAATTACGCACATCCCTACCAGTGAGCTGCAGTTCTGCAGAGGAAAACACCTTGTTGATGAGAGGTCAGAGGAGAATGGCCAGACTGGTAAGAATTGACAGAAAGGCTACGGCAACTCAGATGACCACTCTTTACAACTGTGGTGAGCACAAAAAGGATCTCAGAATGCACAACACTTCAAACCTTGAGGCTACAACAGTAGCAGAAAAGATCAGATTCCACTCCTGTCAGCCAAAAACAGAAATCTGAGGCTGTAGTGTGCACAGGCTCACCAAAACTGGACTGTTGAAGACTGGAAAAACATAGCCTGGTCTGATGAATCTGGATTTCTGCTGTTGCGCGCAGATAGTAGGGTCAGAATTTGGTGTGAACAGCCTGAATCCATGGACACAACATGCCTTGTGTCAATAGTCCAGGTTGGTGACTGCGGGGAATGTTTTTTTAGCAGACTTTGGGCCCCTTAATACCAATTAATCATTGTTTGAATGTCAGTACTCTGAGTATTGTTGCTGCCCATGTGCACCCCTTTATGGCCACAATTACCATCTTCTAATGGCTACTTCCAGCAGGATAACGCACCATGAAACGAAGCAAAAGTCTCAAACTGGTTTCGTGAACATGACACTGAGTTCAGTGTACTTCAGTGGCCTCCCCAGTCACCAGATCTGAATCCGTATAGTAACACCTTTGGGATGTGGTTCAATAAGGGATTGGCAGTATGAACGTGCAGCTGATAAATCTGAAGAATTCATGTGATGCAATCATGTCATCATGGACCAGAATCTCAAAGGAAAGTTTCCAAAATCTTGTGGAATCCATGCCACAAAGAACTGTGGCTGTTTTGAGAGCAAAGGGAGGCTCTACCCAGTATTCGTAAGTTGTTCCTAATAAAGTGCTCAGTGAGCGAGAATAGAACCTCAAAGAAACACAAAATGACCAGTGTTCGATGAGTATATAGTGCCACAGTAAAGTTCCCTTATTCCAATGATAACATTGCATTAAGTAGTAGATATGGCTAAAATGGCTGCTTTACCATCAGCTGGTTGCTGGAAGTTTATGTAGGCATATCCCAGAGATCTGCGGGTGATGATGTCTCGGCACACACGGATTGACATGATGGGTCCAGCAGGAGAAAACTTCTGGTAGAGCATGGCCTCTGTAACATCGGGGTGCAGGTCCCCTACATACAAAGAGGCTAGTGGATATGCTGGTCCACTGCTGTTCATGTTGGATAACAGCTAGTTAAAAAAAAAACGAAAAAAAACAAAAAAACAACAGTTGAGTATTACATTGTTTTATTTATATTATATAATATATATATATATATATACATATATATTAGAAAAAAAGTGTTCATTTGGCTCTATGGTTGTTGCTGAGGCCACAGAAAAATTAGAAACATACTTCAATATAGGGCTATAACAGCTATTTTCATTATCAATTTATCTGCCAATTATTTTCTCCAATCAATCAATCAAATCAATCATTTGGTATAGTCAACAAAAAGTCGAACATTCCCATCATAGTCTCCCAGAGGCCATGGTCCTTTTTCTCAGTTTACTATCAAAGAATATTCAGAAAACCAACAAATATTCACAGTTAAGAGGCTGGAAATGAGAATTTTTGGCCTTTTGCTTAAAATAATAAAAAAATAAATAAAGAATGTTTTGGGCGACAGTCTGGGTACACAAACAGTTCACAGATAATCTAAAATTTCGTCCACCCCATTTGTCAGGGAGGGAAGAAAAAATATTAAAAACCCCTCTTGATTTAATGCAAGACAGTTAAACAGCAAAAAATACATCCTCCAAAGCAAATACACTGTTGAATCAACACCTCTCTAAGACAGATTCACTGAAAACTTTAAATTATAACCTTCATAAAAAGGTGCTGCTGGCTTTGCACACACTCATTGTTAAAAGTAAAAAAAAACAAAATGTGGACTTTGATTTAACAATTTATTTATACCACCAGTTGCCATTTTATTAGGTCCATCCATTTATATTAATGAGGGTAGGCTAAATAACAAAAACATTTCTATGTATGACTCAGTACAGTTCAGCAGCATCACACAGTTTAATGAGGACTTCTCTAAAACAGGTCGATCAAAAACTTAGCCTTTAATCAAAAATTATCATTTTGATGAAGGAAGGATTTAATACAGGACTGTTGTGTATTAGACTGCCTTAGTTTTAGCTAGCTGTTGCTAATAAACTATCAACTGAGTGTATGCTTGGTTAAGGAGGATCTTAACATGAAAAAAAAAAAACACTCTGAACACTGTAGTTAGCTTGATTAAAATGACAATACTGAGCAACTTATTGTTGTAAAAGAAGCTGAAAACTGTTTAAAACATGATCTCAGAATTGTGAAACGTTTTTTCTAACACAAAACACAAAAATGATGCCCCCCCCCCCCCCCCCCCTCAACCCTGGCCACATCACTAAGTTAAATGCTGAGGTGAAACGGTGCAGCAATCTCAAAATGCCTCGCATAAATTAACATTTACCAGTTTCATCACCTAGTTAATTATGAGATAGGTTTGCTTGACATCACTATAGAACAAGTTCATTCAAAATTCAAAAAATATTAATTGGCTTGTTACCGAAAACACTAAGGAGAGCTAGCTAAATTTGGCTAAAATTATATATAAAGTATCCCTTCTTTGAGAAATGCACACAAAAATTAGCAGATATTTACTACAAGTGAAGATGCTACATTTCAGGTACACAAACCGATCTAAATAAATGTTACTTACAGCATCTAAATAGCCGACACGTCGACTTTTGATGTTTCACTCTCAGCGTAGCAAGTTCACTTTCCACATGGGCGGGAGATTGTTTTCGTTTAATTATGACCGTGGAACACCTGCAGCGCTCCTCCGCGCATCGTTATTTCAATTATAAGCTGTGAGAGGGCAGAGATTAATTTACGTGACAATCCGCGATGAAAGCTAGTTCTCGCACAACAACATTTAACTTGTTTCGCCCTCTGGTTGTAAACAGAGCGATGTTATGCTACCTTTATGAATTAAAATGTCTTGTCAAGACTAAACCGCCTTAATGAAATATTCCTTGTGAACAAAAATGAAGACGTAATTTGCCTGTTATCTTAAACGAAACTTTATTTCACTGAATGGTCTTTGACACTTTCCTATTTCTTACATGTATAGTGAAACTAGAATGGTTTTAAAGATACATAAACACAAAGCTAGAATTACACCAACCATTGTTTATCTCCATTTCGTCATTGCTTTTTAGAGCTAATCTAATTTTTCACAACCACGTGTGTGCACTGGGTAATAGACTGTTACAGAAGCAAATTTTAGCCATAAGACTTGTCAGTAAAAACAAAGCAAGTAGATACCTGATATACAGACAGGCTTCGTTCCACATTCACTAACTGCATTTTCATCAAGCATAATAATAAACTGACATGATTTTTTTTTTTTTCAACAGAAGATTATTTCAATTCATTGGAGCATTGTCAGAGTAAACAGACTGTCAGCTATAATGTGGAATGGTGTCTTCAACTACAATATGTGGAATGTAGTGGTGATACATGGTATTGTGACACTGAGCTTCTTTCCAAATTGCACCTTCAAAATAGACCTGATTTCTGAGGCCATCATTCACACCGGCTATCTTTAACAGCAGAATGATGCACCTGGGTTTAAAAAAAAAATAAATTAAAAAAAAAAAAAAATGAGGTCGACATTTAACAGTTTTAAGTTTGTCTGGTCTAACTCGTTCTCTAAGATTTCTAAAAACAACAAGCAGATGCTGCCACCTAAACAAAAATAGAGGCTGCAAGAGAAAGCCAGGCACAACTTTTTTCTTTTTTTCTTTTTTTTGGAGAAAACAACCGCTTTAAGAGGAATATTTTGCAAGCAGGGTTGATACAGTGTGGTAAGACATTTTCAATTAACATCAATAAAAGGTTATTTTAAGTTTTACATACAGTTGATAGTCAATCTTGCAGAATACATGGAACCACGTTTACGCACATACAATTTTCATTGTACTGAGATCAAGCAGCACCTGAACAGTGAGTAAAACTACAATGACAATCCATACTTAGTTTAGAGGAAAAAAAAAGAAAAAAAATCCAAACAAAAAAAGGGAGCACTGCCTTTCCAAAAGCCTAATAATGTGGAATGTCTCATGTCTCAAAAAATCATTACAATTTAAGGGGTCCCTTAGAACTTTGAAATTGTGAATTTGTGGACATGATAAAGGAGCATTACACCAAGATGTCAGTGTCACAATACAGCCTGCCTCCTTTCTGTATGAGCCCACAGCAGAATTGCAGTTAGTTGAATACAGGATTGTATGTGTGTCTGGAAATTCAAACACAAAACTGTTTTGGGGTTGTGAAGCAAATGGAACGCCTACCATCACAGTGTTTGGTGGAAATCAACTGCCAGTTTAATTACCATACAATAAAACCTGTAAATATCATGAGGAATCACAAATAAGAAAAGTAAAAAAAAAAAAAAAAAAAAAAAAAGGGATGAGAAATGCACAACAAACTAGCTGGGACAAAGGAATTTGGAAGGACGATTAGAATTCACAACACCCCCCTCCCCCCCAGACCATACGCTCAACCTTTCATATCCATTCACACTTGCTCATTCACTACATACAGACACGCAAAGCCGACAAAAACAACAGCAACATGGACTCACTAATCAATACAACATGTTTCCACAAAGTGACTGAATCTGCTAACAACTGAAAATTACCCTGTCACCTCACAGTGAACTGAGAGGGGTAAACTAGTTGGTCAGGAGCAATTCAGGCTGCTTGTCATACAGAAGTGGGAGGGGCTGATGGAGTGGAGGGGGATGTATATAAGCTGTCTGTGTTTAAGATAAGAGTGTAGGTGGATTAACAGTGCAATTCCATTAGTTTTCCCCGTCTCCGGTCTCTCCCTCATCTGCCTGGTTTTCTGATGTCCACAGCTGGGAACAGATTAAGGACAAAGTTATGATTTGCCGTGAATAATAAATACATCAGGATCAATCAGAGTTAAAACAGCATGAGGTTTAAAACTCACAGTCAGGTTGTCCCTTAATAGTTGCATGATCAGGGTGCTGTCTTTGTAAGAATCCTCGTTCAAAGTGTCAAGTTCAGCGATGGCTTCATCAAATGCCTGAAATTCAGAGATTAAATTTGTTATTTAAACTTGTATAATCTAGCAGCATCCTCTGAACACTGTTGGCAGTGACTAAATGTAATTGAAATTTTCTTTGAATTACTCAGTAATGAAAAATAAATGCTCAATTTCCTTCCAATGTATGCAAGTAATTGAATGTTTCAGGCAATTTGTGATGCTTACTGACTTATATGATAAACCTGTAAAACGTTTCATAACTATGCCTTTAGGCTTCAGTTCATACCGTCTTAGCCAGGCTGCAGGCCCTGTCCGGGTTGTTGAGGATTTCATAGTAGAAGACTGAGAAGTTGAGGGCCAGGCCAAGCCTAATAGGGTGTGTTGGCTGCATCTCCCCCTTGCTAATGTCAAAAGCTTGCTGGTACGCCTGCTGGGAATTCTCCACTGTATCTTTAGACAGAAAAAGATGAACAAAAAACATGAACCTCACTATTCACAATACGTACTATAGGAATATTGATTGATTGTTTTTTTGGCCACTTGGGATCAGTTGGAAAACACAACACACATGACATACGCTATTGTCTTATATTTGAAACGGCAAACAATTGTATAATACATATCGAACAGACACATACCAACACTAGCAATAATTTGGAGCCATGTTTGTCTCGTCTGGCCAATGTAATCGCAATATTCATTCTCTTTTAGCTCTGTTTTAGTCTCCACCAAGTGCTGAGGGAAATATCTTGGTATTGAGGTGCTAAATGATCCACTCTGTTCACCAGCTAAAGATAAACTTTGTCTGTCTGCCGTTTGGGGCTGAGCAAGAAGCCTTTCGTCTACATAGTCTGTACAACAGAGTTGTTGTTTGTTTTTTGTTCCCCTAAAAGCAGCTACGTGATGCTGCTGGAAATAACATTGATGAGATAGGTGAGCATGAACCAAATAATACACTTGTAGGCTATTAAAATAAATAAATAAATAAATAAAAATAAATAAATAAATTGAAAAAAAAGGAAAACATAAAACGCTACACAGACCTGAGAAGAACTGAAGAGTTCAGTGATAATTCTCTGAGATCATCACTACAAGCGATTTCCCCTTACACATAATTATTTGATGCATTATTGCAAAACAAACAAACAAACAAATAAACCAAAAACACACTCATTATGTTAGAGCCCAAACTATAATTTAAATCAAGTCCTCACTTACCCTTCTTAGTATCCCCAGACGCAACCTCAGACAGGTATCTATAATAGTCGCCTTTCATTTTCAGGTAAAACACCTTGCTTTCAGCAGCAGACGCATTGGCAATGAGATAGTTGTCCAGTAGGCCCTGAAAACAATAGTTGAGTTTTTCAGTTTTGTGATAATCGGGCGAAGTAGCACATAAGCACCATCATCACAAGTGTATGAATTAAGACTGTTTTTAGGCACCAAAGATATTAGAAACCCTTACAAGCACATCATGGCAGATTTCCTGCAGCTCAGATTCAATCCTCTCCCGGTATTCACGTGCCATCTGCTGTTTTTTGTCATTGGCCTCAGTCTTCTGCTCGATGCTGGAGGTGACGCGCCAGGATGAGCGGCGTGCTCCTACCACATTCTTGTAGGCAACAGAGAGAAGGTTGCGCTCCTCGTTTGACAGCTCCGCACCTTGCTCTGTCACTGACTTCATGGCTGCGGCCATGTCATCATAGCGCTCAGCCTGCTCAGCAAGCTTGGCCTTCTGTACCAGGTCGTTCTTATCCATTTTCTAGACTGAGGAAAAAGAAAATATAATATTAGAAACAGTTATGCGTGGTTAACCAAAAGAAAAGGAAGAATGTTTCACAATAGTCCTAACATTGTCCATTCACCAGACATTTATGTGTGCTCTGAACACTGTGTTATGAACTGATTTTATTTTGGACTGGCAGATCAGGTCTTTTAGGCAAGGAAACCCCAGGATTCAATGGAAAGTGTGGATAAGCATTGCGAACTGGGCCCCTTGGCAAGTGGGTCAACCATACACATCACTTGCTAAGGTTAGCTGCTAGCTAGATAGGGTTCTCTTATCCTGGCTCGTTCTTATCTTTCTTAGCCTGTTTAGGTCTAAATGTGGCTTCTTCCAATTCGTCGAACAGGCTTAGCAACTACTATAATGTAAAATGTAATACTGGCTCGTTTGACGTTGTTTCAACCGACACTTGATGCACCAGATGTAGCCTTCCCGGGTCAGTTTTTTAATGCCCTCCCCTGATGCTGCTAGCAACGCTATCGGGGGTGATTCATTTCGCTCACTAATGTTAACGTTAGCTTGTTAAATGCGATCAGTCTGATTCATCATTTATTTTGTCTTTATTTACGCTTGCGACCTGACTCGATTAGATAACGTTACTGGGGCTAATCTGTCGTATTCATGATAACGCAAAGCGGAGTGGAATGGCTAACAGCTAGCTAGCCAACGTCGTCTACTATAGCGATACCGCTATATAACGGTTTAGCTAGGCCAGCAAAAGCAACGACAGACTTTTCATTTAAAAACCACTGTTTGAGTGTTGGCAATCAATATTTGTTGTTTTTGATGATCGGTAGAAAAGAACATCTTGTACTGCAGTGTATTACTTTCGCGTTTAATTCATTTTAAGCAGCTGTGCCGCGGCCCGCCCAGGCTGCCGAGCCTGTCAGAACAAAGTGTCACGGAATCCGACCGTCGGTTAGCTCGCTGGCTAGCAGCTAGTGTTAACGTTAGCCAGCGAGCTAACCGACTAGCCTTTCACAAACCCAGCTAGCCTGCTCCATTAGCATGACAGCTTCTCAACGGGATCCAACCGGACACGATGAAACGGCCATTCTAACATTGAGCTACGAATGAAAATCTAGTATTACAACGGGCTATTCATACGTGCGAGGTTATTAAACTCACAATATTGGCGACTTTTAATCCTGCTTTTTTTTTTTCTCTCTCTCTGGACGATTCTGCCTCCGTCCTCCGTCTCGCTCAGCGTATCGTTCAGGGCAGTACCACTTCCGCTACACTGGCACTTCTGTTTCCTCTTTTCTCACCACACATCTGCCTTACGTAATGCAGCCACTGCTCATATTCCAAATAACGCAAATAATACAACCACATTTTTCAAAATTATGCTTACTATATTCGCTCTTTCTTAATCGAATGGGGTTTTAAACGGGGCATATCACCACTCTCACAATAGGCCGGTTTATTCCGCTTTTTTGGGGGGTCTTTTTAATCAGCTTTAATCCCTCTTTTTTTTATAATTTTTTTTAATCTCATGTCACTGGAATTGGTTTTTATCTTTTTATTTTATGATTTTGTTTTTAATTTGCTGTGAAGCACCTTGCAACTTGAGTTTTGAAAAGTGCTTGCTACAAACTTAATACATGAAAGTCTGGATTTTAAAGGATGTGTTCAAAAATTTTTTTAGAGTGTTTTAAAACAACAAGATGCCTTTATGAACACTGAAACAAGTTTTTCTTGGGGTGATCACCTGTTCATACCAACCATTAAATTATCTCTTCCTAATGCGCTTTGTAAGAGAATGTGTAGAGAGTGTAAGAGATGGGGGACAAAATCTACAAAATGCCTATTTATGGGCAAAAAAATATTCAGAAGTAAGTTAATATGAGGCTTTAAGAATCAGTTAAACAAATCAATATCCTCCAAAGTTTCAGTCTTTTTAGTACTAAATTCCCTCGGTTGTGTTGTACTGTCCCTCCACCGCAGTTCAGCACAGAAACACTGTCCAGGGAACCACAAAGAGGAAATTTTGTTCTAAAAAGACCGTAGCTTTGGAAGACATTCATTACATTTGTCTAACTCAGATGGATAAATCCTCATATTAGCTTCGGATAAACTTTGTCCCCCATCCCCTACATTAACAGCACATTGTGAAAAGATCTGTTAATCACAAGTAAGAACACGAGACAAAAAACTGTTTCAATGTTCATATGGGGACCTGATTATTGTTTGAAGAATGACTTGAAGAATTGTGAGCTGTGCTTTAACATAGCTGCTGATTCTTGTCTGGCACTCCATTTAAACACGTAACATAACTAAATGAACAATAATTGGGAGACTCATATTGGTCAAATTGTACAAATTTATTTTATATGTGTAAGAAATATACCTTTGCTTTCCATCCTGTACATCATAATTCAGAAAGGAAGGTAGATGCACATGTTCTCGAAAACAAGCTCAGAACACACAAATGGCAAAATGATGATGATCTTCAAAAATGTCTGCTCCTTAGTAGGGTTAGCAGCCCTCTCCTAAAGAGACAGAGTGTATTAACGTGCTGCGATTAAGTCGTTATGTGAGCTGAAGTATTAAGTTGAAAAACGGACACGTTCAAAATCGTTTCCTCTCTCCACTTCTGTGCTTGCTTTGGCAGTTCATTTTAAAAATCACTCCATTTTTCACCATGAGTAACTGGAACCTGCGACCACTCTGTTTTCTCCAGTAACAACATTCTTTTGTCACCGAAAGTCAAATTTAAAAAGCAGCATTCATTAGGTGAACTTTGTGATTTGCCTACATTCAATGTTTTAATCATAACTCTGCGCTGCATATGTTCTCCACACCAGCAACAGACACTATTTCCCTCTGCTTGCTGCACAAAACAATACAGTATTGTAGCCTTGAAGAGTCATTGAGACCACTGAGAGGTAGACAAACACAGCAAGTATTGAGTTAAAGTTTGTCTCACTGTCTTACTCAGTGGTATACTGGCAGCTTAATAAAAACTGTATGGAAAATTCTCCTGCTCACATGTACCTCAGCTCCCAGCTTAGCAGACAGCACTCTTCTCTCACCAAGACACCATGATGCCATTAAGGACTTTAATTTTCACATCTGTCATGCTCCCATGGATACTGTCTTCTGCAGCAAAAGATGAATACATGGAAGCAAGAAAGCCTAAGGTAAAAATATCTTCTGGGGTTTAAACACTGTGCGAATGAGTGGGTGGAAGAAATGCACAATTGTCCGAGTTGCGAGGAAAAGTACAGCTATTATGAAGATTTCTTCTTTTTGCAGAGAGACATTGAAAACTTTCCTGACAATGGCTTCCCTCAAGATTCAGACACTGACCAAGCAGCTCCAAAAGCCTATGGTAAGCTTTATTTAAACAGATAAATAGTTTTCAACAACTGTTTCAAAGCTGATTATGCAACACTTGCTGAGGCATTCTTCCACATTTTTGTGAATGTAGCTAAAGCCCGTGTTATGTAATAATGGGGCCGATCAAGTGTCCTCAACTAAACTGTGTGTAATGCATTTTATGCTGCACAGTCACATCGCCGAGACCAATTAGTTGACTTATTCAAAAGACAAACACAAAAAACAGTTTGGGAGAAAAATGAAAATGTGATTTAAAAGAAAACAATGTGATCTTTTCAGAGTTGCCGACATGTCTACTGTGTGTTTGCCTGAGTGGATCTGTTTACTGTGAGGATGTGAACCCTGAAATGTCAGCCGTCCCAGCACTGCCAAAGGAAACAGCATACCTCTACGCACGTTTCAACAAAATCACAAAAATACGCAATAAAGACTTTGCAGACATGGGTAAATAGAAATCATTAAAAAATTGAACTAATTCTCTTCTTGTGAATTCCATCTTCAAAGCTTTTTTTTTTTTTGCAGCCACATTAAGAAGAATTGACCTCAGTGAGAATCTCATTGCTGAGATAGAAGATGGAGCTTTTTCCAAACTTCCCGATCTTGAGGAGCTCACTCTTGCAGAAAATAGACTGACTAAACTTCCTACACTTCCCACCAAGCTAGTTTTATTCAATGCCAATTTCAACAAGCTTAAAACCCAGGGTGTAAAGGCAACTGCTTTTAAAGTAAGTTAGTGAGTGATTCTCATTATCTCATGCTAAATTGTTTCCGACATTTTGTACTTTGGATGTGCGACAGAGCAAGTGGCCTTATCCAATATAGTCTACTTCTGTTGTTGCAGAAACTCACGAGACTGGCGTATCTTTACCTTGGAAACAATGAACTGACAGCAGTGCCCCAACTTCCAGAGTCTCTTCGTGTTGTGCACCTGCACGTAAGTTCATCTGTAATTCACTGCAATTATATCAGAGATGCTCTCGCGAAGCATTGGATTTTTCTCTCTCCACGTAGCCGTTAGTAGCTACATGATGGGCTAATTTTTGTGTTTTGGGATTGGTCTCCTGCAGGACAACAAGATCTCAACTATAACAGATGAGACGTTCTGCAAAGGCAACACCAGTCACTACATCCGGACCAACATGGACGAGGTGAGATTGGATGGGAACCCCCTGAAGCTGTCGCAGCACCCTAACAGCTTCATCTGTCTGCATTCTCTGCCTGTCGGCTGGTACAACTGAAATTACCAAAGCATGCTTTTGACAGAGGTAAACCTCCGGGGGGGGGAGTTCTGTGTGAACTGAAGGATGCAGATACACAGATAATAAAAATACCATTTACAAAATACAGTTCTTAAGTTACATTTTATACACTTAAATCCACAATACATTTCAGGACAACGGAACAGTTATTTTTATAATTAGACAGAAGTCATATGATTATAGAACAGATGTAATGAGAAACATCTGTGCAAAATCATCCAAGATGTCTATAAATACAAAAAGGTTCTTTTTGTATTTTTTCTTTACTTACAATTTGGCTGAGACTGTTCTGTCTTGGCAGGTGCTATGCATTGTTTTCAACATGACAGATCAACAGATTTATAGCCAAACCAATACTGAGACCTGGGTATGGTTATCATGAACAAATGAGACCACTGTTGTGATTTTTTTTTTCTCCAGGCTTGATCTCACACTAGTCATATTATCACTGCTGTGTTGCTAATGTTTCTTAAACCAAAGACCATATAAACAATAAAACCTGCATGTTGGAAGAGATTTATCCATCAGACTTTCACTCTTGACTCATAACTGTGACACGGTTGTTGTTGTAACCCAGTAACATGGTATGAGGTTTACTCCAGCCTGTTTGAAACAAGTAAGGGAGCGAGAGTCCAAGAATGTGTCCTTCGACGACACATGTGAAGGCCACACCAAATCCGACCATCGTTCACTTGGCTGCAGGATCATTGACAGCTATCAGTCCATCAGCTATCTTCTGCTGGAACTCCCGTTCTGATTTTTTTCTTCGGTAGACATCATCTGGCAAGAAATTAAAAAAATAATTAAATAAATTAATGAGACCAAAATGAAATATCTGTAACAGGCAGATTTGATACAGTTAAAGCTGCAGTGAATAAAAAAGCGACATATGGTGGACTAATGGAACTACATTGTGGATGTCTGATGTTTGCCACCCGTGTCTTATTAACAATAACAGCAGACAGTTTGACATGTCAAAGTAGGAAAAGTTCGGGTGTTACTAATAACATTAACAGTGGTTCTGTTCTATTCAAGTCCCCTTGTAAATTATTACAGTGAGAGTGAGACAGCAGGCACACAATAGCCCTTTTTCCACAGCAGATGTTTTGGCTTGTCATGGCAGCAAAAGTACAGGTGTGGTTAAAAATATTCATAACAACTGTATTCCATTTAGATCAGCCAGTTCCAGGGTGCTGGCTCACTGTCATTGCTTACCGGGACACCTAATGGAACTGAGCCATCGTTAGCGAAGGTTGTTTGACTTGTACTTTTCCTCATATGACAAGTCAAAATGTCTTCTGTAAAAAAGGTCAGTACCAGGACTCTGAAACTGATGCAGCTGAAATTCAGTTACAATGCTTTTTTTTCTCCATTTCACTTGTGGTTTTCCTACTGTGACATGTCAAAATTTCTTATGTGAAAAAGGGGCCTATTAGTTCTCCTTCTGACCTTTTTCAAATCTGGAAAGACATGTAATAAGTAATATACTAGGAGGCCGTTTTCTGCGGAGGAAACATTTCTCTGTATCCTGAAATGGCCTCAGAACACAACAGGATAAAATGTGCAGGACTGCTTTTTTCCCTCCTTTTTTTCCCCCTTTTATAACAGAAGAGGATTCTGAGCTCTTTTACTTCTCCTGAAATGGCATATTTGAGCACATCTGGAATAATGTACTATGGGTTCAATGAGAGCAGAAACTCACTAGGGTTCTTTTTCTTTTCAGTCTTTTAAGGGACCCTGTTGTATACATACTCTCTACCGGTACAGCTACAGACATATCAACACAGTATCAACAAAGTAACAGAGTGCTTGAAAGTATATTTACTCATCACTGTCTTTAAATATTACACTTGAGTTACATATAATTGAGTTTTTCCTTTCATACTACTCTATGGTACATTTCTACTCCACTACATATCAGAGGGAAACAATTTTTTTTGACATTTATAGTAGAAGATACTTTGAAGACAAAATTATGATGCGTCATTTAGAATACTCAACAGTGTATAAAGTACAACATTAAAATGCTGCTTACACATTAATGCATCAATAATTATAAACCAACAATATATGTTATAGCTTTAACAATTAAGTCAATTAGCCGTTTAGTTAACAGACAGAAAATTAAACGGCAACAATTCTGATAATCGATGACTTGGTCACATTGTTAATCAAGCAAAAAGGCCAAACATTCTCTGGTTCAAGCCTCTCAATTGTTCAGATTTCTTGCTTCTATCTGTTTAGATTACTGAAAATTGAGTATCTTTAAGTTTCGTACAATTTGTTGGACCAAAGCAGGCATCTGAAGTTGTCATTTTGGGCTCTGAGAAAGTTACGGTAGGCAATTTTCACCATCAACTAAATTGTTGGAGACTCAACCTTTAAATTGATTTACCAAAAAATTATAAATATTAATAGATCATCAAAATTGCAGCCATATATTATATAATCATAATAGTATATGAGTATTTTTACATTGTGGTATTGCTACTTTTGAGTGAAGAATCTGAGTACGTCTTCAACCACTGGTGCTACATATCTGTATAATCTGATATCTTTGTTGTCATACTATCATGATACAGACTAGGTTGTCTTTTCCTGGTTTTAAAGTCTGCATAAGAGTTTAATGACACAAATTCCCACTAATACAAGTCATTAGTGGGAATGTGTCTCAAACTCTGACTCTAAACTACTTTGACATTACAGAGTTTCTGCAGGTTCACCAAGTTAACTTCAAGACCTTTTAAAACCAAATAAAATGAAAGTTATTAACCTGTTTCACGGTCATACCAATCCAAGTATGAATAATATCAATGAAAACCAGTGGGGACAATATGGATTAGAATTATTTACCAAGTGTATGAATTTATTGACATTTATAATCACAGTTTGTCAGTACGTCCCATCTGTATTTAACAATAACGGCTAGTATTATCTTTAATTAGTCATTTAATATGACCTGGACTTGGATAAGCAGTAGAAAATAGATGGATGAATGGATGGATTGATTGATCCACCAATTAAAAAAAATAACCTATTTATTTAAGGTCCACGTATAAATTTTACATAACATCAGAGGTCTGGAACAATGGCAATGGGAATTTTCCAGACAGTTTGTGCTAAAGTCATATACAAAAACATTGCATAAGTAACATTATTACCTGCTGTAGGCTAGAAAAAAAATTTTTTGAGACCTTCGTAAATTTAACACTTAATACCTTTAAAGGTAATTTCTATTTGAGGAAAAAAATATTTTAAGATTTTTCAAGACCTGCATTCACACCAAAGATATCGTCATTGAATCAATACTGAGTCAAAATATACTGTGATATTTATTTTTACAGTGTGCTCCAATAGTCTGATCCATCTAAGTAGCCTTCTGTGTAAATGACTGTTTTTCCATCTTTCTCTCACTTTTTTCCACATTTTCTAATGGTCATAGAGCAGAGGACTGGGGAGAGGCTGCTGTAAGGGAAAGTTTGAGGATGTATTTGAAAGGTCGACAAGGGTGTTGTGGTCCAAATCTGTAAACAAGAATAGTCCTAGCAGTAGGCAAGGCTGGATTACCAGCCAGACAATGTGGGCAACAACCCAGGGGCCCCAAAAGCTCTAGGTTTACTTCATGTAATTTGGGTCTATTGAATTTGAAGTAAAAATATCAACCATGACAGGTCTTCCATCCTCCTGTGGGCCTGGTCTTGTAGACCAGCGAAACTGGCAAATATTCACATGTGAGTAGCTGGTGTCAGTGAATTTTTGGCGTTGTTGCTAATCAAATACCAAAAGTTGTTGCCAATTAATTTACTCTCAATCACCTATTTGATGAATCAACTTAATCATATCCGCTCTGGAGTGCTGGTTGGTTTCTGGATGCCTGGGGCAATAGTGAAACGTGTACATTGGGGGTTAATAGGAGCCCAACAACATTTTTTTGTCCCCGGGCAGCCTTGGACATTAATGCAGCTATGGCAGTAGGCTCACTGTAAACACACTGTACTGCTGCAACATGGCAAATTTCACCTATCGTAGTTTAAAAGTCTAAAGTTAAGAGTAGCAGCTTGCCAGACAGGAAGTACTTAAACCATATGGAGGGTCAGAAAGTATTGAATGGAAATCAGAGGAGCAGCTTGGCAAGTTTGGGTTCTATTAATTTGTTTTGAACAGCCAGTGACAGACGCTGAACAGGTACATACGGAGGCTAACAGGCTAACTAGCATCACGCTAGCTGGACTAACTAAGGCTTTGGTATTGAATAGACACTCCATTTGTCATTTTACACTCACAGAAAGTCTCTCTTCCTATCCTCACGTTGATCATGATCCACTCCATGACCCCTCCGATGCAAAAGAAGATAGGAAGGAACCTGTACGTCCCAAGACGACGTTTACCCGGGACAAGGCTCAGTAAATATTTTAGGTTTTCACTCCTATGAAACATCCTGGCTAACAGACATACACAAGTCGTGTCCCGAGAAACACTTTGCGGTGCCGTGGGGAAACTCCTAAAGTAAGTTGTAGAGTAGCATAGAGTAGCACGGACCTTTCACTTGTCCTTTGTAAACGTTACGAGAGCAATGAACGTGAGAGGGTGCGCTCGTTGTGCGACCTGGCATAAAGCAAAAGAGCGGAGTAGTCTAGAGTGTAGAGAAGAACCTATGGCGGCTCGACGTTGGGAGTTTAAACAAACTCACCCACGAAGAGTCGCAATGCCGCGTTCAATCATGTCGTCTAAACCGTAATTACGAGTACCCGGGTGGGGGGAAAAAAAATTTCATGAACGTCAGCCTCCGCCTTGTAATTCAGATTCGGGGATAAAGGGAGTTTGACGCAGAAGATGTGTCCGATTTGATGAAAAACAAACGAACAAACAAAAAAAAAAATAAACACGTCCAGTTTTCATAATAATACACTCGATTCAGCTACCTGTATTGGAGATATAAACTACTTGTTTGTTTCTGGTTTCACTTGGTAACAACCTGCTACAAATACGAAATTTAGTCTGATTATCCCCTTTGGCTACAAGGTTAGCGACAGGACTAACCACCTTAGAATAAGGCCCGAACGACCCAAGTAGGAATAAGGTTTTTTTTACCTTGCGCTTCTGCCGAAATTCATGAATGCAGCATAACATCCGGCTGTGATGTGTTTGTGTGTGTGTCTGTGTGCCATAGGCTACTTTTGGGGACAAATTTCAGACTACTGACCAGTTAAATGGGACGTCTTGCCCAGTTGGGGACAAAAGCTGTGTCCGCCAGTGGGGAAAAGTGTTTCAGGTTAGGGTTAGGCAAGTAGTAGTTATCGTTAGGACTAGGGTAGGTCTCCAGGAAATGAATACAAGTCTAAGTTCTGTCCCCAAAAGTGACCAAGGTCAACGCTGTGTGTGTATGTGTGTGTGTGTGTGTGTGTTATGGTATGAGTGTGCATGTTGATTCAGACAATGTGTTCAAATGTGAGTTACGGTATAATCATAACACCAATAAACACTCTAAGATTAGTGCAAAAAGAAAACAGCTAAACGGGGGTGTAAAGGTCATATACCGTGGATAGTTTTGTCCTTACAATTTTTTTTGCTATGCAAACATTAGTGAATTATTAGCATTTTAAAAGTGAGAAAAATGATTTCTGAATATATTTATAAATATAGAATTTAAAATAAAAGGGGTTCTGGAGACATTCTGGCCTTTCTTCTGCATAAGTAAGATGACAGAAACAGTATAAATTTAAACGAGACAGGAATAATGGTCCGCGCAGCATGTTATTTCCTCCTTGAAAGTTTATGAATAAATAAATGACCACTGGTTAAGTACTGATACAGCAAAATGTACAGTCTTTGTGGTCAGTTTTGATTCTCTTTAGTTGGACAGTGTAGTCTGTGATGGACGACGGGGGCTCAAGTCCAACATCTGGGTGCGCTTTCTTTAACCCAGTGAGTGACATCCTTGTAATGCACGATGCTCCTCACTGAAACCCAGGCACCAACTACAATTTATCCATACAAATAAGGTCTACAGCTGATGGAAACAGCACTTTCCATAAGACTGAAACTTTGCTGTGGGTTTTTCTTTGTATCTCCTACTTCTGGAAGGCCAAAAAAAAAACAAAGAACCCTGGCATTACATTGCCCTTTATATACAAGAGGAGATCTGCAGTTTTCTGTAGAAACATTGTGGAAACATTAATACAATATTTTCCTGTTTCTTATGTGAACCTTTTTTTTCTTCAGTTTTTCGTGTCTTTCAAATTACTAACGTGACGGGTACCAATACATTGTGTATTGTAATTAACACACTAAAATATAATCAAATGAATCAATAAAATGAATCACATTTCAGCATGTTTCTTTCGTAATGTCTTCTCTACTGAAATTTAATAAATAATCTACAAAGTAGGTCACTGGGTGGAAATCAAATTATTCCTTAGGGTTGCACTGGCATAACAAAAGAAAAACAATTATAAAGTAAGGGTATGTGACAAACTAGTTCAACAAGTTAGCAAAGTCTTTCAGTGACCTCTAAGTACTACCACAAACACACACATTATTTCCAACCAATGAATGATTAAAACTGCAATTACGAAAACATTTTGTTCCCAGCATTCAATTTACTCAAAGAAATGAACTTTCTAGCACAAAACATTATTGAAAACAACAGTAGCTGCCATTTTTAATTTGTGCTTTTCAGCAGTAAGTGGTGGAAAGTAAGTAGCAGGAGGTAGTCCAACTGGCAGCACGGCATATGTAAGACATGGGGTGCTCCATTTGTATCACCATAATAAATGTAACTTATGTACCTTTGCCAGAAAAGATTTTGTTCCAAATAGTGAAAGCTTATGTTGCATTACTCGGACGACACTTAAATTAGCTTCCGATTCGCAGCTGCCAATTCAACTGTTGAAGGGAAACTTACCGCAACTGTTTAAGGGAAACTTACAGCACTGAGCGACCGGTCCTCTTGACCCTTTTACACCACTTGATGTGAAAGGGTTTCAGACAGACCAGGTTTTTGATCTAGTCCTGGTCTGGAAAGGAGAAAGAGTGGTGAAATCGCCCTTTTTTCTGTTTTCACAAACAAAATAAAGTTTTCACAAATCTGGAAGTGGGTTTTAAACAGTGTTAAGGCTTTAACTACGATGATTAACACCCTTTCACAGCAATAAGAGTTGCCAAAAACAGAGAATCGGTTGCTCAATATTGTAACTTAAGTTTCCCTTAACTGCCAACCTGGAAGCTGCGAATTGAAAGCTAACTTTAGCATTGTGTTATTCAGACAGATACTGATTAAAAAAAAAATTTTAAAAAGTAAGTTTCACCCCGAGAAGCTCTGAACTTTTTTCTGAACTTGAGTTCATATAGCTGTAAGGAGCTTTGAAGCGTTTGGATGTTAGAATAGCTGAAACACTGTATGAGCTGTAGCGCAACATTTCATGAAATTAAGATGAAAGGTTTGGCCATAAAGCAAAATTTAACGACTGACAAATACACAAATGGGTTTATTTTGGCTGGGCCATGACCAAACACATCACTGTTGATTTGAGTTCTCAAGTGTAACAGTATGACGTCATACTGCAAAGCACACACAGAAAATACACACACCCATACATATATATATTTCTGTATACATATATACGCATATGTGTATATATATACACACACACACACACACACACACACACACACACACACACACACACACACACACGACAGTCAGATACATGCAACAACTACCAGGGTCTTCAGAAAAAGTACCGTTCACAAAGATAATAGAAAGCTAAGAGACTAACTTTAAGATCTATTGTCAACTCACCAGAAAGAAATTGTTCTAAAGTTAATTATAATTTGTTATTTAAAAAAAAAAAAAAAAAAAAAAAAACTCCTGACACCTTGGGATCCATTGAAGTTCTTTGTTCAGTGTCTGTAGTCCAGAATGTGACATAAATTGTGACCAAGACAGCTTTTAAAATCACTTCTTTTTGATTTTTCCTCCCAAATTGTGGTCTTAATTTATATTAATGCATGTTAAGATGTAGATTTGATACAATATGCAGGCATATAGTCTCAAATCATGGCTACCTGTTCACAACTACTTTTATTACCTGTTCACAACTACTTCACTGACTTTGGGATAAACACATGCAGGCATTGACACCGCATTAAATCCCAATTATTCCTGTAAAAATCAATGTACCCACATTGTTAGCATCACTGGGGTATAATATAGTATCCCTAAATGAATAAAATCATAACTATAGGGACTTTCTGCCTCATAAAAAATGCTGTTTTTGCTTTGTAACATCAAAGAAGTATTCCTTTTTCAAGAAATGTCAAATACTGTAACCAAGTGTTATACTATGACAACACTTTGTTGTAAGAATTCACATTTTTATTGTTTTTATGCCAATGTCTGGACTTTGAAGTTTGTGCGCTGTTACACATTGATCAAAATAAGAAAACAATATCCTTATTATTAGAGGTCAAACTTGTTCTTTTTTTGATGATGATTTGTGTAACATACAAGACAAATGTCACCCACAACAACTGTGCTGCAACTCAGTCTTCAACTTTATGAGCTGGTCTACAGAAAGTCCAGTGATGCTCCACCGTGTTTTCGTTTGCGCGCTCACTCATGTGATGCACACGCGTGTTCCTGATGGTGAAGCCCTGTTTCATAATGTAGTCCATGAGGTGAACTCTTAAGGACACCTCCTGATGATAGTCACATGGCCCGAAGGTGAACGACACCTGGCAGTCTCTGGTGTCCATCATGTGTTTGTTCCACTTGGTGAAGTTGTTGGAAATACCTTCCAGCAGGGCGTGAACCTTCGTAGTTATGGTTAGCTGTGTGATGATAACAGCGACTGGGTTGGAGTATTTCGACAGTTTCCGAGTGCTAGAGAGCTCCACGACCTGCTCGAAGATGTCAGGAGGGTACAGCGGCTTGGGATCGTTAAGGCACTGAATCAAAGGTTCAATCTGGTAGAAGTCCGCCTCTTTCCTCAGGAGGTCTGTCTCTGTGAAATCCACGGGGAGGGTGAGCTCAGACGTCCGCAGGAAGTTCAAGATGTACCGGAAGAGTGTGCCATCACGATCGATGAAATAATTCCCTTGAGAATCGCGAGTTGTGGGGAAATCTCCCCTGAACATGGCCCCCAGCATGGAGTCTGGATAGCGCTGCAGGGTGGATAAACTGGTGGTGTACAGGTGGCCTCCCACGTTCAAGGTAACAGGAGTAGTCATCTAGTGGAAAACGGAGCAGAGAACAAATTAAGAATCACATGTCTTTGTGAAGTTTAAGTAAGTCAGGATTTGCATACTGCAGCTGTAGATGATAACATGAACAGTGTGAATTTCAACTGTCCGTTTATTAGGTACACCTAGCTACAGCGAATGCGGTCTAACACAACAGCCCTGCAATAAATCCTGTAGTTTGTGTTGCTGTGCTGGTGAACTGTGTTGCATTATAGTGAGAAGTATTTCTAATATTTTATCCTCACTATCTAAGTATATCAGTAAGGGCAGACTAAATATTAGAAACACTCTTTATACGCAACGCAATTCAAAAGAACCACAACTACATCCTGGTCGAATCAACGGCTCTCTAAGAGAGTTTCAACAATTTCAAAAGATTTTAGGGTAAGGCCTATACAATCCCAAACTCAAAAGCAATATTGATTGGATAGCAAATTATTCTCAGGAATTGGAGGACAGAGCCTCTGTTTAAGGAGTGGGTGACACAGTTACGAAAAGTTGCTGCAATTTTAAACAATTTGACATATATGATATTCATTTCTTACTGCATTAGTTTTAGCTAGGTGTAAGCTAAACTGATAACTGAGTGAATCTCACATTAAAATTTAAACAAAATTTTCTTTATCAGAAACACCTGAAATTGCTTTTACTCTAGACTGAATTCTATCCATCTCTTACCCTATGGCCCCAGTCTCCATTATCCATTTGTAGAACAATAACCACGTGGTCAGAACCAAAATGGAGAGGGAACAGATATGATTTGGTTTACTTCAATTTTACCTGTGGGAAGAAAAAAAATAAAACAGTCACATTAATATGAACTGTAACAAAGTCATGCAGAATATGAGGGACACAGTCAAATCATGTGTTTTTCCGTAGAGATAAGAGCTTGCGGTACCTCTATGTATGTGTGTCTGTGTGTTACATAAGTAATGCTCCACCGGGAAGCTTTGTGTATTGAATAAACATACTATATTCAAGCATTTGTGAGTTATGTTATTCCAAATCATGTAATATGAGTTAGATTATTTGCAACTCTAGACTGGGTTAAAGCAGCAAAATGCAATGTTAGCCACTATTTTGACAATCAAATTATTGTTTGTCATTTTTTTAAGCCAAAGTGCCAACATTAGTTAGTTCAGGCTTCTCAAATGTGAAGATTTTATGTTTTTAATTATTGTTCATGATGGGAAACTGATTATCTTTGAGATATGGACTGTTGGTCAGAAAACAAAAAACAGGCATATGAGGACATCACATAGTGCTCTAGAGATTTTAACAGGCATTTCTGACTTTTTATTGATAAAAGGATTAACTGAGGAAATAACTGACTAGTTAACTGATAATACCTCTGAACCTCAACTTTTATGTCAATATGGGCTTGAAGTCCTTTAAGTTAGGGCTAATCTATTTTTTAATAATTATAAGTAATTTAATAGTAATAGTAAAATAGTAATAGTAAAAAAAAAAAAAAAAAAATGCTTGTTATAATTTCCGCCAGCCCAACATAACATCTTAAAATGTCTTGTTTTGTACAAACAACAGTATGAAAACCTGAAAATATTCAGTTCACTGTCATGTACAAGAAAGAACTGAATCAGATCCAAACATTTATGAGGCTGGAAACAGCAAATATTTCACAGTTTTTCTTTTTTTTGAAAAAGGACTCAACTGATTAATTTATTTATCAAAATAGTTGCCAATTAAGCAAACGTGAACATCAGCATTTCCCTTACAAGGAGCAAACTACCTGATGTTGGAGATAATGTAATATGATTTAAGGCTCCAGAGCAGCTACTAAATTAGATTATTTTGTCAATTTTTGTTTCCATGGTTGAGAATTTACGTCGAACCTAGTGTGTGTTTGAGACACCACGTTTATTGGTCAGGACTCAGGAGCAGAAATCATGAATACTGCTTCTTCAGTGAAAATGAAACCTAGCGCTATTCAATGAACGCAAACCCACTGACTTGCGTTTTGTAAGTTACTCAGTCAGACAGCAACAGTGGGACTCTACTGAGTGTTGTTTGAAGCCAGCTAATGTTCGTTTGATCGCTAGTGTTCATAGTAGCCTCCAGGCTCAGTGCATTTCATTTTCTGATGCGAAGCAAGCTGGCTAAAAAGCAAAAAAACCGCATTTTTAAAGGTCGACGTTATTTAGTTGTGAATCCAGCTTGGATGAATTGAGGTATGTAGCGTGAAATACAATGGAGAAACCACACTGGAAGTGTTTATCTTAGCCTGCTAGCTCAGTGCAATTTACTCGCTAACTAGCATGCTAAACCAGCTAGCAGTCTAAGACATCAATGTTAGCTGCTGTTCCTACTAAGCTTAACGCCGGGATCTTAATTAGACTACCTGGAAGTAAAGTAGACTTTAAAAAAAAAAAAAAAAAAAGCGTTACCTGCCTTCTTTCTTCCCTTCTCGAATTTTTTTTTTCTTTTGGTCCTGTAACAGCGGCCTGCGGTTGGCATTTAACGGTACCCTCAGATAGTCATTGATGTTTGGCGCTGGTAGCACCGGACAGCTGTGCTCGGATCCAGGATGCAGCAAGACTGCGCACACAAGGAAGGAGGAGGGGGAGGAGGGGGAGGGGGAGGAGGAGGAGGAGGAGGAGGAGGAGGTCCTGCTGCAACCACAGTCACCTTTGCATGAATAGATCCATTCACACATCTGCACATATATACATGCACGGGACTTTTATTATGACGATCCAGTTTACATCAGAAATTAAATGCGACTTATTTTAACATCTATGAAATGCTGCAACACTATTGTAGGAACCTTGCCTACTGCCCTGATGTACATTTTTAAAAGTGTGGACATATGTGTACATATGCATGTCACATATAAGGAGCAGATGAAGCATTACAACGGATGGAAATGATTAAAAGTCTTTTGTTCAGGAAGATTTCTTTGTGCAACCCCTGGCGTCTTGCTGTAAAATGATGAACTCCAGGATGAGTTTGGCAGTCCGACAGGGCCGCTCCATCACCACAGAGTGGCCACAGTTCTCCAGCAGGTCCACTCTGCATCCAGGCAACACCTCTGCAATGACTGTCGCTCCAGAGACATCCACCACCTGGAAAAAATAGGGGATAATTATCATGGCTATGTAGGTATGATACTGAAGTTTTTCTATTCAGACATTTACTGAGCAGCTAGAGAAACCTGAGCCACCCGCTTCAGGTTACAAGTCCATATACAGCCATATGAATCTTAAGGTTAGTTTGAATGCCAAAGCCCCCTGGTAATCACTTTTGTATTTATACAGGCTTTGGCGAGTCACTGTATTAGTGGAACATCATCAAGGGTGTGGTAGTAAGGGGAATAGTGGACCTCAGTACCCAGGGCCCACATAGGGATGGACCTCAAAAAGTGTGGAAGTTGCCTGAAAACCTGAAGTTTGGTTTTTATCTGCAATTCTGATTTTTAAAAAATATATATAAGTCATAATGGTAATAAGGTTGTTAGCATTATGAATGAGAGAAAGTACTTTTTGACAACACATCTTGCTTGCAGTGTTTCAGAACAGTTTAATATTGGTAATTTTTCCTTCTACCTGAGAGGCGCTTAAAATCAAATTTATTATTTTCATCAGCTTCAGTTCCATCATCACCATCTTCTGATGTTACTGAGGATGTCAAACAAGCTCAGCTCTTAAAGTGGCTACTAAAAGTCATTTCAAGCAGTAATTTGCAGCAGTTTACACTGAAATTCGATTTGCAGCAGTAACCTCAAGTAGTCTGTTTTATTGTACATTATATGCATTATACGATAGTTATAAATACCTGTAACTCTATCTTACAATGTATCGCGAGTGATAACTTTTGAAATATGATGAACTTTACTATTGTGTTTACAAAAATAAGCAACGCAAATAAATTTTCAGCAGAATCAGAAAATTCAATAACTTAACCTATTATTTAACATTACACCCCATATTAAGTCCAGTCAGCCAGTTTGAGAGTGTGGCAGGGTCTAATCCTGTGTTGTCACTTTTAATACTGGGGATACATTGTTTGCATGTATTTGGACTGTGCCTTTAAACTTGATTATTCTACTTCCATGTTGCAACAGGCAGGGGTAACACTCGTTTGACGCTAATTTACCTTAATTCTACAAAACAACATGATTTCAGTCTAATCTTTTGTCTCATGCCCCGGATATAATGATAGAAACCATGATGTTCTTCATAGTAAAAACTTCACATGGTAATTACAGCATATTTTGAAAAGAGGCTGAAATATGCTGAGATTTCAGATTGTCAGACTTTCTTAAATGTGTTCTAAACACTCCATTACTGATTACCCTAATAACCAGTGCAGATGGATGTGTCAACTTGTTAATGTAGTTATTTGTACAGGTACGACAATGGATGTATTAAGAGGGAAAGGAGGCACACTGAGGCTGCATATGTACAAGGCCCAGATTTATCTAATACACCAACTAACATCATAGTTACCTGGTCTTGTTTGCCCCATATCACTTGTAAAGGTGCAGTGATCAGATGTAAGTGATCCTGTAAGGCATATCTGGATTTCTCACCAACAATCTCCATAAATACTAAGAAAAGAAAAAAAAAGAAAAGACACACAATTTCGGGTATGTCACATGGACTACACTGTGTGCTTACATGGGAAATTCTAAAAACTTTTCATACCAAAGTGAACTAACCTTCTTGGTAAAATGTGTTGTGAGGCTGCCGAACATCTACCAATCCTTGAAGAATCTAAACAATAAAAAACACCTTTAAACAACCACAAATTGTAGCGACCTTTGAAAAATTGAGTAGGGTGAATATTAATCTCCACCCCTTTTGGCAATCTTTAACACATTTTATGATTATCACTCACTGTGAAGTTCATACTGCTGTCATTTTCAAGTGTGGACCTGACCTGCTGAGGGATTTTAAAGCGAACATGGGAGCAAAGTCTGAACATGTCCTCCATCTCTTCCGGTGTAGTGGGGATCAGCGGGATGTTTAATGTGTAATTGCTGTGCTCCAGGTCCTGCAGATGATTGTCAAATTTGGTCTCGCATGGATGTCTTATACCTGAAGGATAAAATCAGTGTTTTCTGATGATGCACACTGATATAAATAAACATAAAAAATAAAACAAGCTACTAAGGAAAGGTGAAATGGGTGTTGTGTGTGTTATAAAGGTCATGTCATGTCAAGTAATTTATTCATTTAATGTATATTTATTTAGCGACAAGTACAGTATATATCATGAACCAATGCCACATAACACAGTGTTTATAGCCTAAGCTAATTTGCAATGCCTGTCCCTAGATGGGGTTTAAAATAATCTCGCACCACTAGGTAATTTAACTGAGCGTTTCTTTCACACCTAAAACACAAGAAGAAAGAATATTTAGCTAGTTTTTTGTCTGGGGTTCTAGGTCCAGCCTTTTTTTCTGTAAAACACTCAACTGCTCATTGATGACCTTGTACACACACACACACACACACACACACACACACACACACACACACACACACACACACACACATAAAACCTTGTAGGGTGTCAAGGTGTGAACATACAGTGCTAACACACTCATAAATACACACACACACACACACACACACATACAGTGACTGACCGTCTGGGCAAATGAGAGTCATGCTACAGATTTCTGAGGGATAGTAAGCCGCGTAAACCCCGGCTACGTTTCCCCCCATGGAGGTTCCCACCAGGTGGAAGGGTTTCCTGGTCAAGCGAATGGTTTCCACAAACTGAGGAGAATGAGGGACAAAATAAGATTTTCAGTGGAATGATTTAGGGACCTGACAAATACAGACATCAATTCATACAATAGCTCTCTCTTCAGTGTACCTGATGGATTCGTTTGACCTGCCCCTGAATGGAATAATCCTCTGTGTTGGTGCGTGTTGTTCCCTCGTGGCCAGGCATGTCCACAAACACAAGGTGCAGATGTTTTGGTAGATACTAGAGCAGTAGAAGAGATAAACTACAACACTTAATCGTAAAATTAAAACATGCAATAACTAATTTTTTAGCCACTTGGGGGTAGCACAAACAAGTTGTAAACACAACATTGACATATCATCACCTTTTAAGTTGATATGGCGAACTTATTTGCAAACAGTTGCTTATTTACAAATTCAGCAGATACAGAGCGACATCATTCATTTGGAGTCGTGTTTGTGGCCACCTGGTGAATGTTAAGTCCAATATTCAATCTCTTTTAGCTCTGTTTTTGGTCTCCACCAACTCCTTAGGGAAATATCTGGCACTTTAGCTGCTAAATGCTCCACTATGGTCACCAGCTAGTCGTTAACTGTTTCTTTCTGCTGTTTGGTGTTGAGCAAGTACTGTGCAGTAGCTTTCTGGAGATTTTTCAATGAAAACAGCTGCCTGCTGCAGCTGAAAACAAAACTATGGGAGCATTGAGAGTGAACAACAAGCAACTTGATTTTTTGAAATCAAGTTGCTCAAGTTGAAATCTGAAAATGACCAATTTGAACAACTGGAATATAGAGTCTTGTATTATTGGACATTTGAATCTTCTACCTGAATCTGTGAATGCTTATAAAAACAAACAAAAAATAACCAAAAGTTAATATCAGGTTTTTGAAACAATATCCCTTTAAATTGTGTGAACATGTCCAAGAGGGAGATTCAAACTGAACTAAAACTATTTAGGCACAGGGTAAATTTCATATTAAAATGCACCGGTTTTATATTATTATAAAGATTTATTTTTCAGTCTGTGATTATTTTTGGCATCACTGCTTTTTTTTTTTTAAATGTCAAGTTTGATGTTTAACACAAGCATCTTTCTTTAGGTGAAATCAAGTAGTCCCTTGAGTTCATAGCAACAAACTGTAATGTTCAGAGTTACTCTGACCTTGACAACCGTGAGCCATGTGTCTTTGTGAGCAGAGAAGCCATGCAGCATTAAAATGGAAGGTCTCATCCCTGGCTTTCCTCTGTATGAGTAACAGAAGCGATAACCACCACAGTCTGCGTAGCGTACCTGCAGGCCCAGAGTCCTCCTCCAGTACCTGTAGAGGAGCAGGTATATATGAGCTGACACGCTGAGACATGACTTCACCTGAATTCCAATTTGGGCCAAGTGATAATGGGCTTGGATGCAAGTTTTTTATGAGCATGTGTTGCCAACATTGTCATTTTTTAGGTTACTGCTATAATTCATTTAGGGTTTCATGTTTAGGCAAATTATGATTTTGGGCTCTATAGAATAAAACTGATGTGACTTGACATGCGGTTTCTCGAAGCATATGCTCATAAAGTTCACATTAACTCTTTTAAAGGACAGTCTCACATTTTTACAAGTCAGTCTTAATACAACCCTCACACGTCTATTTGTACATCGAAGGGGTTATTTTTCGCTGTAATCATGACCAAAGAAAGCCCTTCACAGAGATTAAAGCAACGTTAGTGTAAGCAATGGGGGATGAAATCCAGTCCTTAACCACATGTTTATTATTGTAACCAAAACTTGACCACAGTGCTTTCACATCATACAACTGATTTATTTTTAAACAACGATTTTGTTTGAAAGGTTTTAAAACAATGTCATCCAGTTAATAGGGGCCTTCGGATCTGAAAACACTTCTATATGTCATTCTGGGACATCGGCGACAAAAGACGTTTTCTGTCATCTAATTTAGACAACTTTTTGCAGTATTATTATCATAATATTATTAAGCAGTCTGAGTAAGTCAAATCAAATGGGTATCTTCCAAAGTTGCAGGCTTTTTGGTATGAAATTCTCTCATTGTGTTTCCTGAGCCACGGCAGAGGGGTAATAACACAAATAAGAAAAGGCTGTAACTTAAAAAGAAACTCACTTGATTTGTCTCACTCAGACTGGTGAAGGTTGGCTTTAGCCGAAACTCAGTCATATTTATAGAGAACATGACTGTGGATTTTGTCCCCCATCAATTACACTGAAATAGCCCTTGGAAGCGAACTCTTTGCAGCCACTACAGACAGGAGGGAAAATTAAAGTGACTAACAACGCTTTAACGCTTTATTATTATAACTTAGATGAAGATCTGGCCATATTTTAACTTACTTTTTCTTGCCACTGTACATAGGAGCATGTGAGTATTGTTTTGAGACCGGCTTGAAACCAGCCTGTGCAGGTAAACTGGGAAATATGGATAACATGATACTCAAGACATGTAGAATATTCCCATATGAAAGAATAATGCAGCCATAGAAACATGGAGTCTTGGGTATCAATATTTATCTCGATGTAAACATCATACATTTTCAGTGGAGGTCTGGAAAAGCCGTTATAGAAAAAAATAAGTGAAAAGACTAAAGGGAACCAGATGTTAACGGGCTAAAACATTTAAAATGTATATATCTGTATCTGAGAATACAAATTACATTTATTCAGATTGAAGTATGTTTTGCAATCAGTCCTAGGTAATTCATTCTAAAACATTTGTAGGAGATTTATCATTTTTTCCCCTTCTCTGGCACTCTGGAGGGAATTCACATCGAGTAGTAAAAATATAAAGTGGAGGACAGGTCAACACAACGAGCTACCTTACCAGTAATAAACTTTAATGAGTGCTGAGGGCCAGAGAAGGAAGGATGCGACAAAGGCCAGAATGGGAATAGCCAGTGTTCCCCCAGCAATAAAAAACAGGTTCACCACATCGAGATCCGCTGCCATGGCTGCCTCACCTAAAAAAAAATACACAAACACACACAGGACACACATGCAGTAGCATTGGCATGAAATGTCGGGGGAGGGGCAAAGTCTGTATCCAACATCCATACTATGTTTTGTTGAGAAATAAAAGCTCTCCAAAACAACTTACAGCATATAGAAGAACTGTTGACAATTGGTGTCTTTAGCAATGTGCATGTAAATTATTTTAAGTCATGTTACAAACAATAGTTGTAAGTAACCTAAAGGTACAACTTGTGCACAGTTTAATTAAAGTTTCTTTTTTGTCCCACGACACGCCTTTTCAAAAACGTAAACACTTACTTTTCAGACGCTTTTTCTGCCCTTCTTGTTCCTTCTGTCACAGTCAAACACGTGTGACCGCTGGTTCAGCTGTATGTTCTGTCGATTAGTTTTATAGCATACATACGCTTTAGTTTATTTGCAGGTATCCTTGATGTGTAGAAACTATAAATAGTCGACGTATCTTTCTGATATTTGAAATAAAAAAAACTGTCCCTTTGGAGTGCAGTCAGTCCTGCCAGATTATGTTTGCTCTGGATAAACCCATTGATTATTACTCATCATTGGGGAAAACCGGGCCACTACAGTATTCGGTCAATCTTTTAAAGTGAACGCACAGGCCAGACTTTGAAAGTAGGAATCACCAGCCTTGTCATATGGCTCATGAAAGGAGGAACATCGGATCACAGATGTAACATTTTTATTTTGTTTTCTGTTCATGAGTGTAAATTCATAGCTAATTAAGATTAGAATACCAGATACATTATACTGTATGTCTGTAATAGAGTTGCAAAAATTAGTCGATTAATTGATTAGTCGATCAACAGACAATTCATCGAGCAACTACTTTGATAACTGAGTAATCATTCAAGTATTTTACAAGCAAAAATACAAAACATTTGGTGGTTCCAGGTTCTCAAATGTGAGAATTTGCTGCTTTGCTTCGTCTTACGATGCAGTAAAATGAAAATTTTGGGGGTTGTGCCGTTTGTCTGACAAACCAAGACATTTGTTGATGTCACCCTGAGCTCTAGGATATTGTGATGTGCATTTTTCACTGTTGTATTGGCCAAATGATTAATTGACTAATTGAGAAAATAACCATCAGATTAGTTGATAATGACGATTAGTTGCAGGCCTAGTCTTTAGCAATATATTCTGCAGTACAATCTCACAAGGTTTATTTCAGTTCATCTTGATATATTTGGTTTAATAGCATTATTATTTGCATTTATAGCAGTTTGTACTTGTTAGTATCCAGCATAAATGACAGATCAAAGTGCCCGATGATGGATAGCAAACAGAACGAGGGTGGTAAAACATGGGTTTGACAGTTTGGGATTTTTTATATTACTGTAAATGTTTGATGTGTAAAGAATAATAAGGAGCTTGTATTACGGGAAAACTGTATTACTGGCAACAATATTATTAGTGAGTATGACATAATGCTGTTACAATGACGTACCACTGCAAGAATCCCAAAGGGGCAGTCCATTGTTACTGACTGGGTCCCTGCTCCAGGTTCTTTATCACATAAAGAATAAACACCAGTCATGCTCTAGAAACGTTCTAGGCTGTATGGTGCCATCACTGATGAGTAGAACTTAAAATGAAATTTCACAACTCATACAATTAAAAATCACTATCTTATTTGCATGTTGCTTTGGACAACAGTGTCTGCCAAGTGAATAAACATAAATATGTAGTTCCAAATTAAAGAGCATTGTTTACCAATGCCTTTGAGTCACACTTGGTGAACTCTCTCTCACCACGTTTCACAGTCTGACTTTGAGAACCCTCCATCAAATTCACTGAATGTGTTTTCTGTCCCCACTGTTAGTTTGAAAATCCCCAGACTGAAAACAGGCTGACACACGACCACATCTGGTTTCAAGGTCAAGCTTCAAGTCAAAAACTTACCACTGGGTGTCATGATAGAGGCAGACTGCGAGTGACTGTCCCCAGTTCACTGCAGTCAGTAGTGAAGATCCGAGGGATTTCTGCACAGACCACTGGGTGTCATGACATCCACAGACTGTGAGAAATCATCACTTCTGCCTCAGCTGATAATGAAGCTTTGAGGGACGCCTGATCCAGGTGTGGAGTACGGACTTTAACCCGTCTCAGACCTTCTCCAGAGGCACTTTGATGGAGTTTCCTGGACTGAGGGGAAGTAACTTAACTGATGAGCCAGTAGAGCCTCACCCTGAATATACTGCCCTCCAGAGGCTATAGTGACTCAGTCGATCCCTGGGATGTTGCACATTAAAATGACTGCTGCTTTTTAAATGTACATACCAGTGTTTCTGCATATGCTTGCCTATTTATTTGCTACATGCAGATAATTATACATAAAAACATGTAGTGAATCACAACAATGAACAGAGAAGAAGTTGTACTTATATAACTAACTTATATAGCTGGTATATTTAAGCTATTTACAGCTGGTTTTAATCTATTAAAACGAAGGGGAAAAAGCATAAACTCTTGTCATTGAGAGACCGACTTTGTAAAGCAGCACTGGCTATTTTTCACTGGGTTTTAGTTCATCAGATAACTATTAATACATACTGTAGATACATTAATATTTGAGCAGCCTATTTCAATTTCACACCACATAGGTATGCTGAAAAGATCTAAGCCATTCACTGTGTTGTGATTCTGGGAAAATTGTTTAATTATAATAGGTACTCACATACCGTACAACAAGCTCTTCAGCACTAATCAGAATGTAAATTAGAGTTATATGCTCCAAGATTACACTGTAAATACCATCTAATGAAGCGTGCGGCTGCCATTCTGCTGCATCTCTGGTCCACTACCGGTGACCTACATACAAACTAGAGCAGAACAAATGGACACGAAAACCCTGCAGAGAGTCTCTCCATGCATGGGAATGATTCTAATTTTTGGGTTTTATATGGGGGCTGTCCTCAATCTGTTGACATGTCACACACACAGTGTATTCCCCAGGTTGTCAACTCACGTCCCATTAGCAACATCCTCCCGGTTGTCACGTTTTATCCCGAGAGACACAGCGAAGCCTGCAGAGCAGAAATGACAGAGCCAATGTAGCAACACAAAAATGTGGATCAGGTGTGGACTAATCATCCACACAGGGGCCGTGATTTTACTCCGGAGCTATGACCTTATCGACACTGCGAAATTTGAAATTTAGATACAGACATGTCACCCTGTTGAGAAATACACTGCATCCTCTTCAGTGTGGTCCCCCTGCTTAAAGGGTGTAACTGTACTGACTGCTTAACCCTGTAATCTTCCAGTAGAGTTAAAGGCCACCACAGCAGTCACATTAACTCAAGGGATAAGGTTTTGCTTGTATGATACTATGTCACACGTCGACCGCCTCACAGACATACTCCAATAATCTAGTATTGCACTGCCATAAAGTTGGGGTCTCAGAGGCTGGGGTATACTCACTTTTAGTCCTTAGTTTCCAACAATTCCCATCATGCACTCGGTAGCAACTTTCATTTGTCCATTCTTGCCTTTCAAGCCCAATGCCTCCAGTTGGTAACCCAAGCCCAAGCTGAGATAATTATCAGGGTTATTTTCTTCAAACTTAAGAAACCTCTCCCAGAGCCACAGAGTAGCAGTACTCCTCATGATGATTAAGGGTTGGGTTTTTCTCAAATAGTTCTAGGTTGTGAGATGTGTTGCCCGATCACATCAAAAATCAAGCGTTTACAGTTGTTCCAAACTAGAACACAGAGTGAAAAGCCAGCCGGCATAGAGAGGGGGGAGATGCGTTATGGTTTAAATACAGGGATAACACCACACATTTTCTCCTGGAAGGCAGTCATTGTGTTGCACTCAGTCCTTCTGATGAACAGTGGAAGAAATAGTTGAGTGAAGAATGGAAGAAAAGAGAGCTAGAGCGAGAAGTTCAAACCCTGGCTCCTTTCTCGCCTCTGCCCAGCCGACCAATCACTGCGCGAAGTGGGTGTGAATGTTGGATCACTGGTTTCGCGAAGTTACTGAAATGGTCGGACACAGCCCACTCAGTTCTGACGTCGGAAAGGTGCAGACGGAGGGGGAAAGCGTACTGGCCTTCATGCAGGGGGGGAAAAAAAAAAAAAAAAAAATCACTGGATTGCCCTTTTAACATTTTAAAAGAGGCTTGCTAATTATTGAAACAGTATATACTGAGGTAAATAATGTAATGATTTTGTAAACTCTCTCCCATTGAGAAAGATCGGCACATGCCATTATCTCTGACAAAATCTTAGAACAAAAATATATAGCTGATAGGAAAAAAAATGAAAATGATTAAATGATTAAAAAAAAGAACAATCATTCAACACTACAAGAATCAGGACGATTAATTCTGTATACCAAGAATGGCTGAATCCAGTGACCAAGACAAGGTGCATGTATTTAAAATGGGGGCATTTTCTGGGAGCAGATGACTGATTGTGTTTATATGATTTCTTTCACTCACATGTTGATACCAGCCTGAATGTCATATGCAAATTGTCCAGTCATGTCTGCCATAATATGGCATCTTACTGTGGTTCAGCACCTCCAAAGCTATAAAGAGGGTCCTTCAAACAAAACTGCAGGTCACCCATAAGTCTGTCCACATAGTGCATGTGCTTACTGTACCACTGTGTATGCTGTGGATATGCTCCATCTTCTTCCATGGTCCACTGTCTGCCAGCTGACGTACACACTTTGTTCACTTTAAAAAATCTCTCTCTCTTGGAGGAAAACACTCCATGTGCTCCATGCTGTCGGCGTCAACCGGGTTCTTTAAATACCATCTGCAAAACAAGGGATAAGAGATATGAGAAGAGCTAACATAAATCTTTTCAATGGACGTTAGAAGCAAAAATATTTATCAAAATGTATTTCCCTTAGCATTAAAAGATGGTAAATGCAGATAAGCCATGATAATATGGGTGGACAATACACTCAAGAACAACTTACCTTAGATATCCTGTATGCTCTCAGTGTGGATCTACTAGGTTGCCGTGAGCTCAGCGGGATGGAAGAAACAAAACCTACAGTAGCAGGAGGCCTGACCTCATCTCCACAAACCTTGGTGGCTTCAGTGACTGTGTGCTTATGCAATGACTATAAGGTGCAATTATGATGTTAAGATCTTTAATTGAGGTCACTCTTACATTTTAGAGACATTATTCATAAACTTTAAACCCAAGAAACTATACCTTTCCATCCCTTTACAAAATACATAGATTTCTTAGTTTATTTATTCACAGGGGAATCGGACAAGTTCAAAATGCTCCTGAACACAGCAAATGAATAGATATAGTCAATGATAAAATTTGAGATTTTTCACAAACTCATATATTGCATGCAAACATTTCACCAATGGAAAACTGAATGAATAATAAAATTTAGATTTGGGCTTATTTAAAAATTCAGATTAGTGTAATATCAGTTTCGAAAATCATGACGTTAATATTATACGAGTTTCTTATGGTGGCTATTGGTAAGATGTGTACAATTTCACTGAATAACATGCATTTATTAATATAGTGTTATGCTGTTATGTAATTTGCTATGGTTTATTGCCATTTTCAATAGAATGTCAATTTGCACAAGTTAAGTTAAGTTAAGTTGTACCTAACTTGACCTTGTCCTTGTGTTCATTGGCACAATAATGCTGAGCAATAAGATTGTAAATTCTTGTTGTTTTATCCTCCTTTGTTAATAGCAGATAACGCTGCAATGTCAAGCAGGCTGGAAACTGGTGCAGAAACACAAAAAAAATGTCCTAAAAAAATGTAGTATTTTATCATCATGTATTTTAAATGAAAAGCAGAAGACAAACACACAAGAGGTGGATATTTGCAGTCCTGAACTAGTTCCTTGCAATGAAGCGACAGGCTATGAGGGCTTGCTGCTGTGGTTCTGTTAATGACGCTCTGTTGAAATACTACAATATAAATTCCTGCTCAGCTAAACTCTGCTCAAACAGCTTTCCCAGTCCTCTAACAAGTGCCCAAAATGTGCTCAACAGGCCTTTTTATCCATTTTCACGCGTAGTGGTTATACTGACAGAAAATATTTTAGCGGCGCCCATCACAACCATCCAGTGATGTATTTGATATATATCTAGGGAATTCATCATACACTCAATTAGGGGCAGCATTACTGTGATAATATTTATTATTCGGATAATTACAGAGATGTGTTACATTAAGGGAGGTTCAAACTCCAAAAATATCATCATATATATCTAGAATTAATTGTGTAGAGTATCTTTACATTCATTAATGGATAATCCTATAAGTCAAAATAGTAACCAAAAAAAATGACCCAACTAGAGTTGCTTCACATAACAGACATACAAACAAACATATTCCTTTGCACACAAACATGACATTCTTTTATTAACGTCTCTGCCATCTAAAATAGAGCATCTTAAAAATTAAACAGTGTTAAGTATGAGCCCTCCTAAATAATAGTGCAGATATGATAAGGGGGGCAAGTTTCTCAGTTTCAGTGCAGACAAATCTGATGACAAATATGGATTCACTTGTGTGTGTTTGAGCGAGTTGGCCTCAGGTCCTGAAGAGCACAGCTGTAGTCACAGCTGTTAGAGCCACAGCAACCACGGGCCCCCAGATCATCCACGTTTTCTGAAACAAGTGGTGACACAGAAATGGAAACATGAGCATCACCACATGAAAACGCCCATCCAAGGATCGCCAAAGCTTTGACAGACGGAGCTTGCCATTGAGACCGATGCAGTACACAGAGAACGCAAGTTAAAAACAGCTCTTTCAGATAAAGATAAGCCCACCCAAGCCAACTGAGAGAAACAGTTGTTAAGGATTAGCCATCCAGACAAAACAAACAGATGTCAAATGTTTGAACTGTATGATTAGAGAGGTTAAATTTCTGAGATGTTAATTTTTGGAGTTTCCCCAGAGGAAGGCATTCTGGGAAATGAGGAAAACCTGAGTGAGTCATGCAATGATCTAAAAGACACTGATGAGAATGAAAGATGTAGGCCAACTTGACAGGAGTAATGTGTACCTTACTACCACAATGCGCCGAAGCACCAATACAGCAAAGCCAGGATAAGGCCGATGACTATGGCTTGAACAGGCGGCAATAGGGAGGTCTACAGAAGGGAAGGGATATTATAGTAATCAACTGCAATGGGACATACTTTAGTTGGGCGTAGCTTTATTAATAAACCCATCAGTCAGTAGTCTGTGTCTATAATTGGTGTTTATACAAATCTCAAAGTGACACGAGTGTCAATGTCTCAAAGCAACAGTAAAAGATAGTGGATGAGTAGAAAGGAGAAGGTATGCTGAGGTTAAAAAAAAATATTGTGAATCTCACAAAAGGTTCACCTTTTAAGCCTGAAGACATTCACAAAATAAAACAGATGTTCAGTACACTCGTTTCTAAATTTGAAGCAAAGCTCATGCTCCTAAAACCAATACAACTGCAGATGTTTGCTTCTCATGAAAATAAAAGCTATGGTGCTGTTTAACTTAGTTGCATATTATTATTTCTACACTTTATGGAACTCTTCATAAATCATTTGTCAAACAATGATGTGATTTTGCTAAGAAAAAGACTGCCTTCTCCCTTCTGTTGAGTGTTTGATAGACCAGCACTCACCTTTGTTCCTTTCTCCTGTAACTCCTTCATGTTGGCTTTGCACTCCTCGAGTTCATCTGTAATCGACTGTTTTTCCTGCTCAGTCTTCTCATATTTTTCCTTTAGGTCTGACAGCTCCGTCTTAGCCTCCTCGTACTGCATAGAGCAAATTATTATTACGATGATGATAATGATGTTGATTACAAAACATTTCCTTTTAACTAAAGACAAGACCGTATATTCATCAATTATTTCCGTGTAATGTATTATCAAGTGTAAATCTTGCTAAAGTTGCTGATCTGAGTACTGCAGTATGTTATAAGATGGTATCTGTTTCTTACAGGCTTTGTCTTCTGACAGGAATTTGTAGGCTTGCCAAGTCTCTCCTGCACAGCAGTGCACTGCTGAATTTTGTACATATTTAGCTAATCGGGGCGAGCATAGTCTGCCCTTTATAAGACAACTGTAAGAGCTCTCAGTTTCCACTTTCATTCGGTGACTCAGGAGCAACACCGCATTGGGATGAATGACTCGTGGTTAAGAATGACTTCATCTCTGCTTTCTGCTTTTCAACACTGCCCCTCCTGTCGGAGTGTCACAGAAGTGGCTGATCCCCATCCAGCCTGCAGGATGCTTTACATTTTATAGAAGCTGGGGGTTTGCCACTCTTTCCAATGAAGCCGTAGATTTCTTCGGATTTACTATCAAACAGGTAATCCAGGAAGCCATTCCTGTACAGATGTTTGAAGTGTTTTGACACTAAAGTTGCTGCTCTTTCCGCCTGGTAGTCAAAATCTTATAGTATCACGTTATCTTGTAATGGCCTTATTCCAGCAAATTAACCAGCGCATGACTATTGCACATTCATTGTCGGCTTCAACATTCAGCTGTGATGGCCGCCTCTTTGCCTCTTCCCTTAGGCTGGGCAACTCCATCAATGAAAGTCACAGAGGGAAACTGGTTCAGGGTCTGTATTTATCAGTTGTCTCAAAATAGAAAATCATTCCTAACTGGCCCAAAATGTCCACTGACACATAGTTAGTTTTAGGCATATGAGAGAAAGATCTTGTTTAACCTAGAGAAATCATCCTGTCTCCAGGTGTTAAAAACAGTCTCTCATGGTCAGAAAAACTCTGAGTAGAAAGTAAGTCTTCCTTTTTTCCAAAATAGTTGGAGTTGCACATAGGTCTGTTGGTACTATTTTTAGGCATTGGAGTAAAACCTTTTTTTATCAACTTTCTTAGGAAAGTCATTCATTTCCTCTTGCTCCAATACCGTGCACATTCAGCAATTTCACCACCAATAACAATGCTCAAAACAACTGAAAGAATAAAATTTATCACTCTTTGCTGATTTCTTTGTGTCATGCTGTCCTGCCTGAAATCATTCATACAAGCACAAAAAAGAACAAACAATACCATTGTATCAAAACGTATTGGTTATGCCTACTTGATCACTGATGTTGTGACTAAATAGGCCCTGTTTAAAGTACGGCAGAGGCAATTCTCAACTAAATCATTACGGCAGCCATAGCATGTTCACATTTAACAGAAATTTTACTTGAAAAAAAATAAATAAATAACTGATTAGGCGTAAAATCTGTAATCTGTCATACTGTAGGAAAATATATTTTCTAAATGTATTTTTAACCTGAAATCTCGGAGGAGTAGTCATACAAGTGTTGCTGTTTTCTGAATTTAAATTTTGTTTTTCCTGTATCAAATTACTGTATCAGCAACAAAAAAAGCACATAATTTAATTTCATTTTATGGTTGTGTGCGCCAGTTAAGTGCAATTTTTATTTGCTCTCACAGAAAAACTTCTACCCTTAGCTGAGAGCGCATGTGGGAAGTTTCATAAATACTGCAACACCTTGTCAACATTGGCTGTGTAAAGCAGCATGGTCAGCAGCAAACCAGCAGCAGCTGCAGTCCTATGGCAGTGTCTACACTGGGTCCTTTCTGCCACTGTGCTGCTGTGCGCTCAGGATTGTTTTGACCTAGCTCGCAGATCAATACACAATCATGTACTTGCGTTTATATGTGGAAAAAAAAACATACTAGAAGCCAAAACATCGCTCTGGGCTGCATTTATGTGTGAAAGCACAAGTGAGGTCAAGTCATTATCTCGCCCGTCAGTAACAGGATTGAAAAATGTGAGTGAAAAGCCTTCAGCATGGACAGGGTCTACAGTAACTGTCAGGTCAGATGATTCTAAGATGCTTGACAAAAAAGGGCCTAGTTCCCTCAGGTTGATGTGTTTTTATTTTGAGAGCATACCTCTCTCTGCAGAGCCTTGCTGCGACTGTCTGCCTCATCCAGTTGGGTTTGCAACTTTGTGCTATCCTGCTGGTGCTGGAGCTGCAGGGCCACCAGCCTCTTTTCCAGCTCCTGCTGGGATCTCTCTAGGGCCTTGAGGCTGTTGCTAAGTTCAGCATTCTGGGCACGTGAACTATCAGAAACAAAACAGTACTGAGTTCAATAGGTGAAGGAACACAAACCCGAGAGGTGTTTGGTATTCTGTATAGCAAAAGATCTTAGAGCAGAATCAAGTAAATGAGACAGAGGGAGGACAAAAGGTGGGGGTACAGCTGAATTTGTGGTGATACTGCTCACTGACCTAGCAAGGTCCTTCTCCAGCTGCTGCTGTCTCTGCAGCACTGCCTCCTTCTCAGAGCGCAGTGCTCCACATTCACTCTGCAGGTTGCCCTTCTCTTTCTGGTGAGTCTTGAGGAGTTCCTCCATCTCAGCCCTGAGGGAAGCACATTCACTGTGGATACTGCTTCTTTCCTTCTGGTGCTTATTCACGATGTCCTGTTTCTCAGATCGCAGGACAGAACATTCCTTCTGAAGGCCATTACACTCCACCTGCATGGACTGCAACTCATTAGCTGTGGAAGAAAAAAAAAAGTTTTATGTAATGCTGCTTTCTTTAAGCAGATGCTCTGTTCTTAATTGGCTTACAGATAACGTTAAAATCATTGCAAAACATGTTTCTAATAATATTTTTAACATTTTCTCTGAGAACAGGCTAGTGTGCATCTGAGTATGAAGACAAGTCTCTTCAGGCTAAAAACAAAACAGACAGATTTAAAATCATGCAGTTATTAAGCAACACTTTCTTGAGTAGAGAACGTAAAGATTTGACACAAAGGGAAACTTAAGTTTGTTGTTGGAAGCTGTTTATCTGCTACAAAGCTCTCATATTCACGGTCGCTGTGGCAACCCCACAATCTAATCTCATTTATGCCGATCATATTGTTTTTTCATTTGTAAATACTGTATTACAAAATACAGATAGAACTGCCCAACTCAGGAATATTCCTTTCATTTATGTGTGACGAAATTAAATAAACACGATGACTGCAATTACTGTGTCAGTCATGAATTCATGTTATTGTCCTTATATTTGGTATAAATATGTGCATTTGCACTACCTTGTATCTCTGCAGTTTTCTGCCACTGCGTGCTCTGCTGCTGAAGGTCACGCTGCAGGTTGTCAATCTCATGCTCATATTTGTTGGCAGTCTGACGCCACTTGTCCAGATCCTTTGAGACGGTTGCCAGGTTAGTCTGGATGGCAGCGACGTCACGGTCCCGCTCAGCAGCGGCTGACTCCAGGGCACGTTTCAGTGACTTCACCTCATCACGTGCACTCTGTAGCTCGTCGTGTGAACTGGAGGAAACATCTATCTGCTCTCTGAGAATGACGATTTCATCTTGGAGCTGCCACAGCTGGCCTGTCCGGACCAGGGTCAGCATTTGAATTAGTAGTGTTGACATTTTTACGTGGACATGATAGCAGTACAATTCAGCCACTTTACTCTCAAATCTATAAGTGGCTTCATACAATACAGAAATATACCTTGAAGAAGTTTTATCTGTTTTGCAGAGTCATCAGCTTGTTGTTTATTTTCTTTTCTCTCTTCCTCCAGGATACCTGAAAAATATAATTCCATTTATTTCATGTATTTGTGGGTGGCTGTGCGCATGTGTGTGCCCAGTATAAAATGTAGAGAATGGTGTGTATTTAACATCAAAGCTTTTGGATGTTACCTTGTAGCTCCATGCATTTGTGTTTCTCGGTATTAGCTAGCTCCTGGGCTTCTCTAAGTTCATCATTCAAGCGCTGGATAATTTTTTCTGAGTCACCAGAGGACCCAATGTTAGACCTGGTGAGGTCATCTGTGAATGAAATACAGAACGAAAATGACCATCCAAGCTATAAGATCCATTCTCCTGACACAAGAGTATCTAGCTGTAATAGCAGAGCTTCTTATCTTCCTGCAAAAATCACTGGAATGCATACAGTAAGAGTAGAAAGTAAAGTTTAAACCATAATGATACATCAGGCAATAATGATGGCAATTCCATACTATAAAAATAGAAGGACAACTCAAAGTTCCACCATATTAATTCTGCCTCAGTCCCAAATATTTAACCAGGGCTGGCATACTAGATGATTTCCCAAGATATTAAAATGGGCCTATTACATAAACTAATTGCCAACCCAGAAATAGACACAACTGCATTTTATCTGCATTTTTCATCCAAGCTTTCTTTCCAAATCGTCCATTAACCCAGCAACATGTGTCTCTCTGGCACGTCTACGTTGCTTGTTAACAGAAAGTTACTGTAAACAATACACAAAGGGAATGGACTAGCCAGGGTTGCCAGGGGTCTGTTTTGTTTCCTAGAGGAGGAAACAAGCTCCACAAATACTTGGGCTTTGCAAATGCCCAGTGAATATCTTGATCCCCTGATCTACCATGGCTAGGAAAAGAGATGACCTCATCTCAGTCCATGCATTTGGCAGAGGCGAAAACAAGAGTCAGGACAGGTCAAGCATGTGCACCATAAATGGAAACATGAGAGGACTGAGGCTGCCATGAAAAGCTGCATTTGTTTTGAAAACGGTGATTTAATTGTGTCTAGCACACATGGTTGCATAAAAACACTGTACAAATACACACATTCACATACTGTTTCGTAGTGCCACCAGATGGAAGTGATAAAATACCCCTAAAATGAAAGGATATGAAGCAACTGCTGGTGGCTGGTGGCACCCTCTGAGTCAAGCACATGACCACCCAGCTGCGTGCCAGACAAAGGATGGGGGGGCAGTGCTCTGTCCTGCATGTTTGTATGAGGTTGCGTGTTCTTTCATGCATGCATATGTATGAGCGAGAGTCAGAATGTGAGTGGGCTCACAACTGAGTCCAGTTTGTGTGAAAGATGAATATCCTGTCAAGAGAGCATGAGGGATAGAGAGTATCTCAGATGAGGGCTTCCAACGTGTTATCTTTAGTAACATTAGTTATTATAGCCATTAGGTCTTAATGTCACAGAATGACACCTAACAAAGTAATAATGGGATTAGTCTTTGGGTAAAAATACCTCTCTGACTAGATGGGGATATTGAGCATCACACTGCCTCAAGTGACGAAAGAAAAATCGTAGGAGAAAGTCTTTTTTTAGATCAAGTGCTGAAGGCTAGAGCCATCATGGTCCATCTTCCCCGCTGTCAGTTTCCTTCCCAATGAACGTGGCAGCATTCTTTAACTGAACCAGAGGGTTAGCAACGCTCGCACTGAATGTCTCCAGTATTCAGTGAATCTCTATAAAACTGCTAATCAAACTGACAGGTGGTGATATTTACAGCTACAAAGCGTGCCTGCATGTTACTGAAACTGAGAAAAACCCTTATTTTGAAATGACTGAGCTACTGTTGTTGTGAGGACACTGTTGTGGGTTGTGCTATCTATATACTGTGAAGTGTAGCATTACAAATTAATTCATCATGCAAAATTGATTCATTCACTAACATGACAGCAGGTAGTGTCTAAGTCATACACTTTTGATTTTTATGTTCTCTGTACTGAACCCATTTTTACTATCCCCTGGATTTTATTTTAAAGTCTCCCTAGATTTCAGAGCTAACACACATTAATGAGCTGATGTGCCCTCTGTGCAGAGAGACTCCATCTTCTAATAAGCTAGAGAAATCAGCCTCTTAAAACAAGGCCATCTACAGCACCGTAAGCTCTAAAGCTAACCAACTGTCCTTATAGGTCCAGACACCCGTTTTAACTGTGACTCATGCTTTTTTCTCCCCTCACATTGTCAGCTAGTAAGATTATGCTGTGTCATGTAAGAGCCATTTGAAGAGCAAAACAATGCCAAGTCATTCACTTCAATTGTCTGTCCATCTTTAAAGAAAAAAAAATAACACAGTTTGGTTACCTTTAATCAGTGATACATTATTCAGGGGATCACTCAACTCTTTTGCATCCATTTGCTTATCTGTGAAAAATAAATAAATAAATCTGTATAACTACATTTCATGTAAATAGATACACATACTCAACAATAAATCAAGAGCTAATGTTGCCAAATAAAACATATTGTAGATAAATATCTTAACTAAAATGATTAAGACTATTATTGCTGTTGTTATAGTTAAGGATTGGAATAATTTTTAAAGGCAAACATATAATTGCATGTTCATGTATGAACACATAACAAGTACTTTTGGAAGAGAAATTTGAGAAATTTCCTCTGAGGAGTATGTCACAGAAAATGTGCTAATAAAGGTAAGGAATAAAACTTACCGGGAAGTAATACCTTGTGTGATCCAGGAGCTACAGTACTCTTTGTGCTGAAGCTACAGCAGTCCTTGACATGAAGAACTCTTCTCCAACTATCAGATTTTTTCAGACGTGAAATGGAGCAGTCCAAGCAGTGAAGGGGGGGGGTGGCACCAAGGGGGTGACAAAAACTATGTACAAGACCTGCCTGCTATTGTTGGACTAAAGCCAGCAAAGACAGAGAACTGGTTTAAGTAATTGGCTAAAATACTTGGAGTGTGGTTAAAATGCTACATTAAAGGCAAATCAGATGAATGTCCTCAAAAACACGACCCCCCTATTTTGTGGCCAAGGTCCACAGCCCCTCCACACTAGGTCATGTATCCGAGTAGGGCATCTCGGAAGCTGCAGCTGCATACTGACACAGAGAGGTTTTGTTCAGGGAGAGCTGAGCTGTTCTCTGGCCAGTTGGTACTGATGTAAAAATCTACAGCATGACAAAGAAGAGCAACTGCTAGTGTGAGAATGTGTGTCATGTATGTAGTGCATCCACCTCCTCTTTTGTTTGGCCTTCTAGGCTTTTCTCACTTTAAATTCATGTATTATTGGCCTTCAGGGTTAGAGCTACATGTAATCCTGAAGGGTGAAGATGTGTCACTAATACTGGGAAAAACATCTTGGGCAAGATACTGAACCCTAAATTGGCCCCGATGTATCATCAGTGTGTGAGTGAGTGTGTGTGCAGAAGGCGCCGTACGTATAGAAAAGGGCACTGTATGAATAAGTGTGCGTGTTTCCTTTGTTTCATCTTGGAGCTGCCACAGCTGGCCTGAAAAAAAAAAAAAAAAAAAAAATCGTGAAAAATGGGTAAGCCCAAGAAGATGTATGCAAATGTCTTGTTTTATTCGAGCAACAGTCCAAAACCAAAATATATTCAGTATACAATTATATATAATAAAGCATCAAATCCTTACATCTAAGAAGCCAGAACCAAAAAATATTTAACATTTTTGCTTGAGAGTTACTAAAACGATTGTTTATGAAAACAGTTAATGATTCGTTTTATGTAAGTTGACTAATTGATTGCCTCATCGTTGCCGCTGTAAAAGCATATCAAAGTTATATTTAAGTACCCCTTTCAAACCCAGACTTGCAGGTTGTGATGCCGGTTTAAGTAGGGGAGAGTTGGCATGTTTTAGAGGACATTCACCTTAGTTTAAGATTTTTCAACTTAATTAATTTCATCATACACTGGGACCTGCAAACGCTGATGTATGTATAAGGGTTTACACCTTAGGGCTCACACTGTGAAATCTAACATTCAATGAACTGCGTGAAAAGGCAGAAACCAGGAACATGAGTTTGGGTTTTTCTTGTGAGGCCAGATTCCAGCCTTAGACCTTAACCTTGCTTGGGCAAGTTAGTAATGAGGTAAAGGTTTAAAATATAAAGTTGCAAATCATTGACATATTTTCAGTCAATAATTAACCATTACAACCTTACATCTGAAAATGTAAAATCTTTACAAATTGTACCTTGGCATCTCACAAAGGGGTTAGTTTACTCTAGAGAACTAAACAGTCTAACTTCAGTTAAGGTGATTAAGATGCTTAAAAAGCACACAACAAGTGCTGGCTACATAGAGAAGTGAAAAGTCAACCAACGTAAACTAATTTCAGCCTATTTGTAGGTGTAAGATTCACCCACCTTTTATATCATAAAGGTCTGCAGCAAAAATTCTAACAAAATGATGACAAACTTTTAATGTTATTTTAACCCAAGGGACTGATTAAACTACAGTCTTGTAGTTCCACAATATCCCAAATTTCAGTGTTTTTGTTCTATATGCTTTCACCATGTTTTATAGCACCATAATCCTAGCTATAAAAATCTGCTTGTCGTCTCAGCAGTAATTCTGTCCCTATGTTGTCGAATATACCCCATCATAAGGCACTGAGTAGTTGTACTGAATGGAAGCACAGTATAGATCCACACTAAAACAAATGCAATTTGATGCATGAGTTCAAGGTTATAATGTTCATTTTTTGTTGAAACTGTTTCAGCGAGGTGCTGATTCAACTTTAAGATCGTTTTGGAGGATTCTAGCCTTTTTTGCAGGGCTGTTGTATTAAACCGCATTAGTTTTAGCTAGGTGTACCTTACTCTGTTGAATGCAAAAGTTTGGGCATATAACATGTTTTGTTTATTTCTGAATTGCAAAGAAGTAAATAGAAACCCATGAAGCAAACAGACATGAGGGGGAAATTAGCCTTTCTTCAAATATTAATGCACTGTTACTTTTTATGTCATGAACTTAAATAATAGAAAAATATTTAAAGTAATTTTAAGTTAGAGTACTGACCTAGAGCCTAAACTTTTGCAGATGTGACAATTAGTTTATTTTACTTATTTTCTTTTTTTTTTTACTTCATGAAATAAAATAAAAAATTAACAGTGCGAGTAAATTTTAAGGAAATATCAGGTAACATTGAAAACAAGTATCAGTTTGTCGTTTAAACAACCCAGCTACAAAAAACAAACAAAAAAAAAAAAAAAAACAGCTCTGACCAAGATCGCGATAACTTAAAAATCATATATAACACTAGTTGAGATCAGTTTAAAATACTATACATGACAAAGTCACTTGAATTAATTTATCTTTGGGCTGGATAAACGATTTCCACTGGATGACAATCACAAAAATGACAGTTTACTGTATTCAATTTAATTCCCTTCCCTCTAAAAGAGGGAGGATGTACCGTATTTCCACAGCCAGCCATATAGATACATACGCAAAGTCAGTGCTTAGTTAAGTAGTAAACGTATATTTGTTAACTTATCTTTCCTGATATTGGCTTAAAATGTATTTAATTGTGAGTTAGATGTGGCTTAACATTAGGAAAAAGTATTTCAACTGCCGGAACTTACCACCAAACAATTCCGAGATTGGGTTATGTTAGTGTTAACTGGCCATAATGGCTAACTAGCCTTTGCTAATTGTAAATTGGAGGCGTACTTAGCTAAAGTTAGCTGCCTTTGACTTAGCTCCACTTTCCGCAAGGCACGGCGTGAAGCAGCAGGGGCAGGAAGCCACACAGCGTTCATCCCTCTAGTGGAAAACCTCATTGAAAGTTGCCTAATCAGTGCGGTGGGTGTTGCCTTTCAGCCTTACGTGTCAAGCTAGCGGTTGGTCCGGTTAACTCACGGGAGTTGACCAGAGCTGATGCTCGGTTCCTGAAACGTTACAGGGAGGAGGTGGGGACACCGCTGCAGAGGTTTTCAGTTAGTTAAACCCAACGCACCAGATGCCAGACAAGTAACTGTCCCTGGATTGGGTTTACCTTTTTTTTTTTTTCTTTTTTTCCTTTTCTTTCTGCTTCTACTGATCTCGAGTGGGTTTTTTTTTTTTTGTTCCACCGATGACTTCTTCTATCTCGGCATGGATTTGGAGTGAGAGATTTTGGCTTCCCGAAAATGTTTCATGGGCGGACCTCGAGCATCCCCCACCTGGTGTGGAGTATCCCCGGGTGGGTCACATACTCTACGCCCTGCCTCTGGCTGTCGGAGTTTTTCTACTGAGGCTGCTCTTTGAAAGGTAAATTATTATTAATGTTAGACTAGTTTCTCCTACATTTCCGTGCCGGCTCTGTGTGAGTGCACAGCTGAGAGATTCAGGCTCATGTGGCTACTGTTGTTCATACAGAGAAAGACAACAACAACAACAACAACAAAAACGGGAATGTAACAATACACGTGTTAATCCTTGCAGGAATCTTACTGGATGATGATTTATGATTTCAGAATTTAAATAAGCCCACGTTCTTGGATAGATCAGTCAAACTCTAAACTATCTGGACAGTAGAGAGAACAAACTCTCTCTAGGCTTATTATGCATCTCCAACAAAAATCCTCTATTAGCTATTTCTGGCAAAGCCACAAAGTTAGTTTTAATGAAATAAGCAAATCCCTTTAAACAAATTTTCCTTTTGCTTTTGGATGAGACTGTTTCCGCTTTTGTCTCCTCATGTGACTGATTAATATAGTCTGTTTTGCTCTTTTTTTATGAGTAAATTATTCTTAGATCCTAAGACTACAAGAATTCACAGTTGTTTATCTTGCCTTACCCTCTTATTTAACATTGTGAGCATTCCTATGAGGTGATGACACATGAAAACGACTCCACTGGCTTGAGACACGTTTACCTTGCTCAGCAATGATCTTCTAAGGATTGTTAAGGGAAAAAAACAGAAGCGGCACATAAGTTAATTGTCTGACAGTCTAATTCCTTATATGATACTGGAAAGTGAGCTTTTTGTGCCTGAGTTAGGGCCTTTAAAAAAAACAAAACTGGTCTGTGCAGTCTTCCTCAGTCCTTACTTTATAACTGCACACGAGTCCTGCTAATTTTGAGGTCGTGTAAATGGCCCTAACTTTCTGAGGACAGCTTCATTTGGAGGAAAATCCCCAATGAAGAGGCTAGCCAGAGCCCAGTCTGTACTGCTATTCATTCAGTCGTTTTCCATGTTGGGGAAACTCTTCCAGATAAGTGGGGTGTTGTTAGATTGCAATGTAATAAATGGCTCTGAGTCTGGTCAACTCAACCGGATGATCTTGTGACACACATCAGTATTTTGGTTAGGAGTGTCCCTCCCATCTCTGTCTCCCTTACTCCCACATGACAGGTCAGCACACTCTGTTTAGACTAGGTGCTACATTCCCCAGGATTCCTTCCCTCTGTCGCTTGCCTGTCTCTCTGCCATAGCCTCTGTTATGCTCTCTTTCCTTCCCCCGAAGACTCACACACTCACACACACACACGCACACACACACATGCATGTCAAACATAACTTTGTGGGCCAACTGCGAAAGTTCGACAGTTCATGTCAATGAAAGAATCCCTTTGCAAATCTTGGTTTATAGTCCATCTGTTTCTGTAGCCTGTACAAAGTAAACTCTCTCCTTCTCTGAATGTCTCTCTTAATACCAAACCATCCCCGTGTCCCCTCCCTGCCCCCACCCTCTCTCTTTTTTTTTTTTTTTTTTCCCTCCATCTGTGTGTATACAGGCTAGTGGCCAAGCCCTGTGCCCACATACTTCAGATTCAAGCAGGAGTGCCTCGACAAGCTCAGCCCAATGCTGTCCTGGAGAGGCTGTATCTCTCCAAAACGGTACATAAGGCCCATGTTTGTTCTGTAGTCCATTAAATGTTCCTCTGAACACTGGAACACTGATGTTATTGCATTGGAATACACCACCACAGGCATAATGATATGTTCAGTAAATACCTCTTATAGTGTGACAGGCATAGCTACTGGTACTGTGGTTTTACAAGTAGAGACTATGGAAAGCAAGTCATCAATAAATGTCCCGCGTTGTCCTCCTTAGTGTCCAGACATGAGGCAACTGGAGGGACTCTCCAAACAGCTGGACTTGGATGTACGGAAAATACAGAGATGGTTTCGCATCCGTCGGAACCAAGACAGGCCCAGCGCGCAGAAAAAGTTCTGCGAGAGCATGTAAGTTCCTACAAAGGTTCCTACTAAACTGCTGTGTAGTGTGAATCCAGGTCATGAGGGATGAATCTGTACTGCAGCACATGTAAAATGTAAAAACAAATAAAAAGTTAATATGACATCGCTCTGTGTAACCAACTCTGGTCTTTTCTTTCATTTCAGGTGGCGATTTACATTTTACTTGGGGATTTTTATCTATGCCATTCGCCATTTGTGGGTGGTGAGTTTAAAATGCCGTACTGCATGCTTTCGTGCAATATGCACTGACATGATGCACAGCTTTAGCTTTTTTTTGGAAGGTGAACTTGATTAAGCACACTGGATGTGTTTGTTAATCAAACATAGACAGGCTTTAAGGAGAAGTTCACAATTTTTCAAGTCTGTATTAAAACAATAGTCAGGTGCCCATATAAACACTTAAACAGTTTTTCTTTGGTGTAATCATTCCTGTGTTTATACTAGCCATTAACAGATGCTTTCCTAAAACACTTACAATGAGTGTGTTTCCATCCACCTACTTTTATGAGCATTATCCATTTGAGTATTGAATTCTGGGGAGAAAAAAAAAAAAATCGCAAAAAGTTTTTTCACTTGGCTGGGGTGGATGTGTTGATAAAAACAAAATGCAACAAAGTGCAATGGAAACAGACATAGCAAATACATCTTGACATACAGTGGAGCGTGTGACTTGACTGTTACGGTCCTTAAATTAATACGTGAAACATATTTCCATTGCGTTTTGAGGTTTGACTGGCGCTCTATTAATAATGTCTTCTCATTAAGCCGTCTTCTTCTGCAATGGTTTATGGGTCCTCAACCGGAGATTCAGCAGCATCAGCTGTTTATCGTGATGTGCTCAAGTCCTCATAGTCACGTAAGGGCACTGGATTGAAGCACGCATTAAAATTTGTACTAAATTTGAATGGAAACACTACCAGTGGAAATGATGGGGGACAAAATCCACAGTCCTTTTTCTGTCTAAAGTACATTCAAAACTTTATCTAAAGCTAATATAAGGTTTCAGGAGTCCGAGTTAGACAAAGTTGAAGTTTTTTTTAGTATGCAGTTCCCTCTGTTTCCCTGTGTTTTCCTTCCTTGTTGGCCTTCGGTAGAGGGATCGTAACACAAAGAGGGAATTTCATGCTTAGAAAAAAAAAAAAAAAACCTGAGAAAACATCCATTTCATTTGTCTAACTCAGACTGCTGAAGCCTCATATTAGCCTCAGATAAACTGTGGAAAGCATGTTTACGAAAGAAAAAAAGAGGACTGTGGATTTTGTTCCCTATCACTTATACTGGCAGCACACTAGGAATGGAGATCTTAAAGGCCAGTTATGAACAAGAGGAATTATTATATCAAGCAAAAACTGTATATGTGTTGGTATGGGCACGTGATTATTGTTTTAATACAGACTTGAAAAACTGCAAACTTATCCTTTGATTATACACACATTCATCTGCTTTCCTCAGTCACCTTGGATGTGGGATACCAGACAGTGTTGGCACAACTATCCTTTTCAGGTTTGTATTTGTTTTATTGTTATTAACTGAACAGTCCTAATTTTCAGCTGCATATATTATTACTCTAATAATTTCAGCACCATAATGTTTGCAGGTAAGTGTGGTCATATGTTTGTTAAAGGTGTTTTTGTTTCACTCCCTCCCAAAGCCTCTGAGTCCTGGACAGTACAACCACTATGTAGCTGAGCTGGCTTTTTATTGGTCTCTGATGTTTTCCCAGTTCACAGATATTAAACGTAAGGTGAGTCAACATCAGCTTAACTAACACTATTGTGCTGCCTCTCAATAGTGTAAATACCTATCGGAGCTGTTTTGCTTTGTTTCATGTCCCTTTTTCTGAATTTCTTTGACAGTGTGTTTACAAGTTGAACTGTCAGAACCATTTACTGTTGCCAGTATGTAAGAATAAGCATATAATTGTGTGCTCTGGGAGAACAGGTTAGACAATCAAATGCCGCCTTGTCAAAAGATATACAGCACTCCTTACACACAGCTACACCTCAGTCTGTCATCCCGGTATTGACACAGCGTCTTTCAGTTGCCGTTGTAACTTTACAGTCTTGATGAAATTACAAAGACCGACAAGTGAGGTTTATTCCACAACCGGCAACTTCATCTCATTGTTCATTTAGCCGCAGGAGTTTAAATGTGTGTTTGCAAATTTCCAGTGGCTGAGTAAGTAGCCTGAGCGTCCTCTCTCTCTCTGTCATCTCTCTTCGTTTCGCTGATGACAGGATTTCATTGTCATGCTTGTCCACCACCTGGCCACCATAATCCTCATCACCTTCTCCTATGCCAACAACATGCTAAGAGCTGGTACCTTGGTCATGTGTGTGCACGATGCATCTGACATTTTCCTTGAGGTAAAGGACTCAGTGATTAAGATTTTTTTTTTTTTAGTTGTTCCAAGAGGCAAATTTGAGGGGGTTCGTGGAAATGATACTACTGTGCTTTGAGTTACATCTGCTACCAGTTTGACAAAAAAGCGTATCTCCTACTGACATGAGAGTGACTAGATATCATTACTGTAAGTTACGACAATCAGATATTGGTTTGATATTTTATCACTGTGAATCATTAATGTCTTATTTATTTCCCAAGGCAGCCAAACTGGCCAACTACGCCAAGTACCAGAGGCTATGTGATGGCCTGTTTGTGGTGTTCAGCATAAGCTTTTTCCTCACTCGACTTGTCATCTATCCTTTCTGGTGAGACAACGAGAGCTTTATTACATATCGAATGACATACCTTTGTCAATCTTGGATATTTTTGACAATTCAAAGCCATTTTACGATAAATTAGTTTTTTATCAGACACCCACATTAGTGTGCACAAGCCCAAAAATAAAGTCCCCGAAATAAAAAGGTTACTGTTCTTCAACCCTTTTGATTACAGTCACAACCCTGGTCTCTTTTGAAAAGATACTCTTTAACTTTTACAACCAAAAATTCAGAATTAGAATAAAAGATACTTATTCAAAGTTACAGAAGCACAAACATGGCTTAAATGTAAGTTTTTCTGCCACGCCTATTTTTTTATAAACAATGGAATATAAGGCCTGTAGTAGTATCTTTTGCTTGGAAAACATTAGCCACAAATCTGAGCCAATTGTCAATATCTGTTGCAGTGATATGAGGATCCCAAAAGGCGTTGCAGAGATAGAATCAGTAAACTTAGAGCTTTCAAACAATGTGTAATTTAATTTGTCAAGGTTGTGTGAAGACTGAGTCCAGTACAGACCAAAACACAACGAAAAGTAGCGCTACCAAGGCCGAAGCTTACCATGTGTGGGACACTGTATTTTAATTAACTAAAACTTATAATAATAATGTACCTCTGTATGCGCGCATTTGTTGTAGGATTGTTTACAGTGTTCTGTTTGAGAGCTGGGAGATCGTCGGACCATACCAGGCCTGGTGGCTGTTCAATGGGTTGCTGCTGGTCCTGCAGACTCTTCACATCATCTGGTTCTACCTCATCACTCGTATTGCCATCAAAGCTATATTCAAGGGCAAGGTTAGTCTGGTAATCTGCTCTGTTTTACAGTGTGCAGTTTTTAGCCACGGTGGCTGTTGTCGGTATGTCAGTTGGTCCTTTACTTTGGTCCAGACTGAAATATCTCAACAACTGTTTGATGTAATTCCATGAAATTTTGCACAGACATTCATGGTCTCCAGAGAATGAAACTTACCGACTTTTACTCCATTGCCACCATGAATTTAACATTACGTGTATTTAGTGAAATATTTCAACAACTGTTGGATGGATTCCCATTCAAATCTGACACAGATATCCATGTTACCTGGGGGGTGACTTTGGTGATCTCCTCACTTTTCATCAAGTACCATCTGTAAATCAAAATTTTCACTCGTCCAGTAAATTGTCTCAACATTTGCTAGATAAATTGTTTTGTGTTCATGTTTCCCGCAGGGTGACATTTATTGTTTTGAGTGAAATGTCTCGATACATATTGAATGAATTGACATTTAATTTAACAGACATTCATGTTCCCCTCATGATAACTGTGGTGATCCTCTCACTTTTCATCTAGCTTGATCCTCAGGTCCAAACTTTACTTTGTCCAGTACCAGTGCCAACACACTACAATTAGATGGTGACTGTGGTAAACACCACCTGCATCAAGACATTAGTATTTTCTCCATTAGCATACAAGCTCACTGACTTTAACTTTCCTCACAAATCCAATCGTTAGTGAAACTGTGTTTTACTTTACAGGTGTCAAAAGATGACCGCAGTGACATCGAGAGCAGCTCAGACGAAGAGATTTATTCCAGTTGCAGTAAAAATCCCAGTCAGACCCTAAATGCGAAGACCAGCAGTCCCACTGGTAACCTTAATGGAGAAACTCATGACCACTGAGTACCAGTAGGAGGTTGTTGACTTTCGGTGTGGCTTTCATTCACCTCCATCGTGCCTGTGAGACACACCTTGTCACCTCCTGAATAGCTGTTAAAATTTTTTTTTTTTTTTTTTTTTTTTTGCTGAGTTGTTCAAATGGAGAGAGGTCTGGCCACAGGGCAACTCCTTGTGTGGAATCCAGACTTAGCACTGTGTTACTGTGTCACGTTTACACTATGTGAGGTTTACTCCTGATCTTTGCTTACAGAAGTAGACGAGAGAAATGCTTGTGGTCTGCCTGCACTTCGCTGTGTGTGTGTGTGTGTGTGTGTGTGTGTGTGTGTGTGTGTGTGTGTGTGTGTGTGTGTGTGTGTGTGTGTGTGTGTCTGTCTCTCCTCAAGGTTAGAAATTGCAGCAGTTGCCTATCAGTGCATCTCTAAACTGCTACTGTCAGGATAGAGATTTTATTAGTGAATTTGGTAATATATTTTACAGCTGTAAAACAAATCACTGCATTTGCCTTACTGACTATACTGCTTACTCTCCTGTAAGCTTAGAAATTCCAAATGCCTAGTATCTTTCTTTAAAATGCCAAAGTTTTCTAAATAAAAAATTATTGCATCAAATCCAGTGATTCGTGTGTTGAAGGGCTCTTATTAAGTTGTAGATAGTGAACTTGATTGTATAATGAGTAGGGCTGCAACTGACGATTATGTTCATTAATCATTTGGGTTATAAAGTGTAAGAACAGTCATCACAAGTTCCTAAAGGTGAATTTATCATATTGCTTGTTTGGTCCAACCGACAGTCCAAAACCTAAAGATATTTTAATTTAGTTTCCCATAAGGCAGAGCAAAGCAACAAATTTTCGCCCCCCCCCCCCAGTGCATCAGCTCTAATAACAGCATGGCAGAGCTCAGTGCAGTATGTGATCTTGTAGCAGTCTTTGAGATGGATGGACCCCAATCCGCCCTCTTCAGTAACGTATTTTATCACACTCGTCCAACATGTCAAAAACCTCTTCACAGAAGTCGTTGTACTTCAGGCTGAAAGAGTTGGAAACAAAAGCAGTGGGCAGATTCTTGTTTAAAAATGCTTTGTTGTGAGTAGAAACTCTGTGTGAAGTACACTGGCTCACGGTAGTTTATCATTAACTGAGGCGAATCACGCTTACTTCATCTCCTGCATGCTGTGGCTGTCCTCCATGACCTGGATGAGGGCTGGGACAGAGGCATTAGTCAGAGAGTTGTTCCTCAGTTCCAGGCTCTTCAAAGTCTTACTGGCTCTTACAGCCGCACACAAGTCCTCAACACAGGCATCCGTCAAATGAGTCATTTCAACACTATGACAGGGGAGGAGGCAGACATATTTGCGTTGTAGCGCACACTGCAAAGTGGTAATTAAAAAAAATTTAAAAAAAAAAAAGATGGCATAAGGAGAGTGTGTGTCAACTCACTCCAGTTCCTCCAACAGACAGCTTGGGTGTGAAACAGCATCCCAAAGATGTTTAACCCCTTGGTCTCCAACTTTATTCATACCTACAATCAGGGACTTGAGTCGAGAAGTCCCACTTCTCAGCACTGAGCCCAGTTCCTTGAAGACCGGCTGGGTTAACTCACACCGTGTCAGCCTGTAGGGCGGAGCAGATTATACACCAATGCCGTTATCTGCATTTTGCCAAATATTTGTGAAAGGTGGCGCTTTTATCACTGAAAATAGTGTCAACGTAGGTGACTCTACCCAAGTTTTTCCACTGGACATCTGGGTTGACTGAGGGCCTGGCAGAGCAGCAGTGCCCCCTTCTGGCCCAAATCATTCACAGAAAGATCCAGTTCTGACAGAGAGCAGTGCTCAGCCATCAAGGCCTCCATCAAATGAGGACAGCAGGCACCTGTCAGCTCATTATCAAACAGTCTAGATGGAGACATTACAGATAAATAAAAAGTCACAGACGGCAGAAAAACTAAAGAGTCGCTCCCAGGAGATTCCCACTCACTGTTTAACTGAGACTTTCGCATGAATCAACTAGTCAGACAGGTTTGTGATTTGAGTAAGTGGCTTTGTGTAAATCTTTGTTTTTTTACTTGATTGACTTTCCCCTATTTTATTCGTTGGTTATGAGGCTGTTTACTCCCTGTCAGTTTTAACAAAAACTCTAACTAAACACTATTTAGTTGATGTTTTGATGTTCTGCACAACTTTTGCGAGTCAAGCAGAACATCAAAAGAAAAAGACACCGACTGCAGTTTGATCATCTTGAAACACAGACTTACTTGAGGCTCTGCAGTTTACACAGTGGGTGTTGCAGGGACTTGCACAAAGCCTCCACTCCACTGTCACCAATCGTGTTTTGTGTCAGGTCCACTTTCCTCAGCTCTGATTTCCCAGTACACAAAGCTGCTGATAAAGCCTCCATGGATGCTGCAGTCATCTCGCAGCCTTGTAGCCTTTTAATAAACAAAATTAAGTCATTTTTCGAACCTTTAGAGTCAGCGATTTAAACATAAATAGACAGCACTAGCAAAAAACAAGGCTACATACTGGAGCTCCTTTAGTTTGCATTGAGGACTGTGCAGTGCTTTGCACAGTTTCATGAAGCCCTGGTCCCCGATCTGATTACACATCAGTCCTAACACACGCAGCTGAGAGGTGCCTGAGGTCAGCACAGACACCAGATCTTCACAGCTTGCCTCAGTCAGTCTGCATGCTAGAAGTCTAGGTAAATAAAAAAACAAAACAAACAAACATATATTTTATATATCAAGAATGTATTCATTGAACTGTTTGTTTTTTGCCTTTGAGAAATGTCTGTTAACCCAAAGGTGAAGTTAAACGAATGCCTTGAGGAAATCTTACTTTAAGTTGTGCAGTTTGCAGTCTCTGAGTCCAGCACAGAGAAGTTTTAACTTTTCATCTCCAAGGCGGGTATAAGAGAGATCCAGCTCCTCGGTGAGTCCTCTGCTGAGAGCTGAAGCCAGATGATGGACAGCCCCAGTACTCAAAGAGCTGTCTGACAAGCTGTGGGATGCAGGGGCCCGATTATACATATGATGGAATACTAAACTCATGAACTAAACGATGCCTAGACATGAATTTTTACTATGACTTACAGTATCTTCTGTGACAAGCTCATAGCTGGAGCCAGGACCTCTGCTTTTTCCTCCGTCAAATTCCTTGTTCCGTACAGATTCAACCGCTCCATCTCATCGAGGCACGTGACCACATAATTCAGAGCTATGCAGTCCTGGAGGCTCAGGTCGCCATAGCTGATGCCGGTTCGTGCTGACGGGGTGATGATCTCTTTCACCAAACTCTTATTTTGAGCTTGATGAAGCAGATGGAAGCAGCGGTGGTGCTTGTCTTTGTAACATCCCTCCAGCGTTTCCTCTGAGCTGCTTTTAAACCAGCGTCTGAAATGCATGATCTGATCTGAGTTGAACTCCCCCAGCAGGGTCTCCAGCGGACTGCGCTGAGCTGGCTCGGAGAGCCCCGACAAGAAGAGATCTAGGAACTTTGTTTGACCTTTGTGCTCTTCCAACATCTTCTCCACTCCCTCAGACGTTGACTTGTCCAAAAAGAAAGACACGGCCAGGATGAAATCCTGCATCAGCTGGGAGATGAAAGACAAAACACATGCATCTGAGTGCAGGTCTCCATCTACTTGCAAGAAAACACCAACTGAGGTGAGAAATGGTTGAAAACCAAAGGAATGAAGTTCCTCTTTGGTGCAGCTTGAATGCTGGTTGAGAGAGCAATGAGAGGCCATCTTGCCGAGGGCCAGCATTAGTTCTCTGTTGCAGGCCTTGTTTAGCGAGAGCGCCTGAATCAGGTGAACCAGGATATCTACAAAGAGCTGAGATAATGTTTCAGGAAGTTTTGCTCCAGCGTCCATCAGAGTCTTGTAAATAGAACAAACTGTCCAACACAATCTAGGAGAGGTGCAGAAATCGTAAAAACCTAGAGTCCTTTCCATGTGCATTAGTGCTGTATTGGCAGAGGCTGGGTCGGTAAAGAACCCGTTAAAGTACGCCTCTCTTTGGGGTTTCAGAAACCCCAACACTTCCACCCAGGCGGCACTCAGAAACTTAAGACATACCGTCGGCCTGGTTGCCACCACAAAGGAAGCTCCTTTCAGCAGAGATCCGTAAAGCAGACTGGCTATCAAACACGACACTGAGGCTGCCCGGCTGGGGTCAGAGCAGAGGACGTGGGCGGAGGGGTCCAGGCAAAGTTGGTGTTGGTCAGGATCATCGAAAACAAACAACACGTCCTCAGGCTTCTGCAGAACTAGGGGCATGTACTCAGGAGGAATATGACTGCAATGGCGTTGCAGTAAAGCCTCCAATGACAGCGTGCCTTCAAGAGAACTTATCTCCCTCAGCCGGAGAAAGAAAACACAAGAAAAGCGTTGAAGCTGTTCGCCTTTGGCCCAGTCCACAACTAGCTTCTCAAGTGCAGTGGTTTTACCTGATCCTTCAGGGCCCATCAGTATCACAGTTTTGATGTCCCCAGTCAGGGCGGTGTGGATGGCGTGATCAAGGGAGGGCGAGTTGTCGTCGACATTTCTATCTGTCAGCTGAGCGTCTGGGGTCAGCTGGGATATGTACTTATTGTTGTTTATCACGCTGACGGGCGGCTCTCCACCAAGAAGTGTCGACATGCCCCTCGGCTTCAGGATATGAGTCAACACAGTGTCTTTGTCCATTGTGTAAGTCACTGTTGAGAGTGAGAGTGGATAAAATATAATTTACAGTTAGGAGAACTGACTCTCTCTGTCTACAAATACACTACAGTGTAATACGCCATACCAGCTTACTTTGAGAGCTGTCCACCCACACGTCCTAAGCTACGGAACAATGCATACTGTGGTTTTTGTTTTTTGTTTTTTCAAAACACTGGAAGTACAGTTACCTTAGACGCAGCGTTGCTGGAAAACAATGCAAATGAGACAACGCGTCGCGGAGAAAATCATGTCCTCGGAGAGCGGACGGGTTTCTGTTTCAATGGGCGGGGTTACGCCTGCAATGCGATAGCGGAGGAATCAAAGTTTTAATAGTAACACGGGCTTCCCACCATTAACTCACGAGTCGGCTCGGAACGCTCAGAACAGGAAGTAGCCGGTGGTTTTCGAGCCCCCGAAAAGCTGCCTTGCAGGCGGAAAGGTGTGCCGGAAGTAAACGGATATCTAAAAAAAAAAAAAAAAAAAAGCCCGCGTAAGAGTCAGTTTGAATATACCCTCCGAGCAATAACACTGGGAGCTGATTCAATATGCTCCTGAATAAAGTTATAGGTAGAAAAACGAAATCGTCGGGGGGAAATCCCTAAGACCATTTACTCGCGTGCTGTACGTTACCACAATTTACTCGTACTACACTTGAGTAATCCCATTATATGGTACTTTATACTTCTACTCCATTACATTTAGGAGGGATGTATTGTACTTTTTACGCCACTAGCTCTATCTGAGAACTTTATTTACGTTGCAGATCCAGATTATTAGCAAAAATAGTATCAACAAATACATTTTATTCCATATACCTAGCTTTATATGGAATAATTACAATTAAGTAATGCATCAGTAATCAAAATTCAATAATATAGACTAATACAGTATATTATTCACAAGTGATCAATTCTGCATGATGAATATGTTTAGTTTAAGCCCGGTCTTCTGTGGTCTTCTCTGTGGTCTCTACTGGAATTGTATTATATAAAGTCTAATTTATGAAAAAAACAAAGAGAACAGCAGGCATTAAAAATGAGAACTTTTTTTTCTGTCTTGTTTTAAATTACAGATGAAATTATGTTTATTTTCAGACCTAATATACAGACGGTAAGGCAAAATGAGTTGAAATTATAAAAGAGAAAAAAGTAAAAAGCATCGTAACTATATTTAAAGACAGAGGCATTTCAGTTTTTGTTGTTATACCATGAAGCTGCATTCTCTAAATTCTTGGATAGTCTATGTCTGCATTATTTACTTTATAAACCCAAAGTTTGCAACATGTTTTGATGGGGATGGAGAGAGAACAAAATGTATTGAATTCGATGTGTATTTAAATATCACCGAAGAAAAAGGATACAAAATGATCATGTAGCTGAATGCATCTTTATTTTAAAGACAGAAAATGGAAATAATGTCACATCCAACACAAACAGAAGGAAAATAAACGAATTACACACACATTTGGCTCATTGGTGCAGTAGGCTTACATTTTTGTAGGTTACCAACAGAGTTATGTAAAGGTAGAGTAAAATGGGTTGAGTGATCCAGCAGTTTAGCGTATTGCAGAGTGTTTTCTGCCTCAGATGTACGATCTGTTATGGGTCTCCACTGTCTTGATGAGAACTGGACCTGACCTTCGCTCCTGGTGGTTGTTAACCAAGATGGCTGTCGGGAAGAGGACGGTAAAAAAAAAAAAAATAAACATACACAAACAAGACAGGATGTCATTCTAGAATGAGTGCGAATAATGGTGTCATCTTCAGATGTAAAATACAGGACTTACTTTTGGTGGGCACTGTTTGGATGTTGACAATAGACTCCTGTCCAAGTCTGTTGGTGAGAAAGCAGGAAATACACTGTAAACATGGATGTAGCGGCAAATTAAAGGATTGTTAAAGGTGACATCCACCAGCTTTACACATCAAAGTCTGTTTTCAGGTCTTGGGGAGTACAGCCGCTGCATAATTTGAAAAAAGGTGTATTAAGCCTTTTATGACTCCAGAGGGCTGCTGCACAAAATCTGATAAACTGTGCCTCATCGTTAGGGCCAAAGGTCCCACAGAAAAGTTCAGGGAGTGTCAACCTGTGCTTGCTGTTTGATGGTGGTGGGGCAGTTAACCAGACATAACCAATTAGTCCTCATCCTAGAAGTATTTTCACTTGTAATAATTCAAAATATTGTGTGAAAAACCTTCCGATAAAGCACAAATCTCAAATGTATGTCACTTGTCGAACTTTTTTTTTGTCTGTGAAATGGGCTCACTATTTCCCCCTGTGGCCATTGGGGGGGAAAACATCCACTACAATTTCAGCTCTCACTCTCAGTTTCCCAACCTGAACACATTGACTTGTGTTAAACTTACAAAACATGTTAACAAAGTGCAGACTGAGTCCGCACAGCGTTGCTATAGAAACAGACAGATATCAGAAAACATGACTGCCAAAAGAGGAGCGACTGTGCCAAGAGTGTGGAGGAACCGCTGTAGAAACAGAGCTGCACTTCCTCACATACTGCCTCAAAATTTAGAAAACCAACACCCACAGATTATTAATGGTTCAAATAAGTCGTATAGAGAGTAATATTCCTGCCAAACAGGTATACACCAAGCGTCAGATTTCTTTAAGTTTTGCTCTGTTCTTCTCTGTTTTGTATTTATTTGTTGTTACATTACTTTTCTTATTAGCTCCTCATTATTAAAGCTGTCATTTATGTACATCGGTAAACCATACACATATACACACAGACAAAATGAAAGTTTGTCATGTTTAGTAAAGTAATTTCAAATGTCTCTTTGGGCTAATGCTTTCAAAAGAACATAAAACATGTCAAATCCGCTTCGGCAGTAAGGTTTTAAAAAATACTCAGTTTTTCTTAATTGTTAAATATTGCCAACATGTATTTGGTCCTTTTTGTATTTTTCACTTAACAATATTCTGACAATATGTAAACTAATGACAGTTTTCACATAATGCTTAGGCAACAGTAATTTGAATTTGAATGTGTTTTCTGTCTCCGACCTCAGGGGGCAGTAGTGAGCCGAGTACGTCGCATTAGACAAGACACTGAGGTGAGATTTTTTGCTTTATCTGACAAGTTTGAAAATGAAAAAAACTGGGGGTGTGGAGTTAGAAAGAAGTGATCTTAACAGACCCTTTTTAGGCCTGTTTTCCATAAAAGCCTAAATTACCCAATAATCAGTGAGTCATTACGTTACAAGAACTTGACACTGCTGAGATCTACCCACACCACTCACCTCTCCTCCTCTCCCTCCAGCAGTTTCCTGTAGGTGGAGATCTCTATGTCCAGGGCCAGCTTGACATTCATAAGTTCCTGGTACTCTCTCAGTTGGCGAGCCATGTCCTGTTTGACCCTCTGCAGAGCCAGCTCCAGGTCCCTGATGCGAGCCTTGGCATCCTGCACGGCTCCCTCCCCAAGGCGCTCCGCTTCGGCAACCTGACCCTCTAGACTGGCACGCTGAAAAAAAGTCCAGGAATAGATGGTGTAAGTAAGCCACATTTGTTATTGTGGCTTGTGATAACACCTACAACAAAACAGTTATAGGCTGCCAGATGACCAGACTGCTTGATAATAATTGGGAGTTATTGACAAGTATGTAGTAAGCATGCCTGCAAAGGCTTAATGCATGCATTATCCAACAAACTCTAAGATCAAACAGCATGTTCAGTTGGCTTTGACTTTCAACATATCAGCCACTTTGTGAACCTTTCATTCACCTGTGTCTTTACAGCCTGGATCTCATTCTGCAGGCGGCTGATCATTCGGTTGAGCTCGGATATTTCTGCCTTGGTGCTACGCAGCTCATTGCCATACTGGTCCGCCTCAGCAGTCATCTGGTCAAACTGGTTCCGGCAGAGATAAAACAGAGGAACAAAGCTGTCAGATCAGTAATTATCAGGTTTGACAAGAATGGTTCCTTTCAAAAAGATGGGATATTCTAGTAGATTTATGAGCTTTAGTTAACTCTTGACCCCTTTTCTATTTCCAGTGATAAAGAGAAACTTGTTTCACTACCAATTTTATTACATTAACAGCAAAATGTAATTATTCTTATTAGATCTAGGGTCATGTATTTTAGTTAGTCACCTTGTTCTTGTACCAACTTTCAGCTTCCTCACGGCTGCGGCCAGCAATGTCCTCATACTGAGCCTTAACTTCGCCTACGATCTGATCCATGTTCAGGCCACGGGAGTTGTCCATGTGCACCACCACAGAGGTCTCCTTTAAGCTCTCCTGCAGCTCACGCATCTCCTTTTATAAAACAATAGATATAACAGCAGTGAGAAGACATAATCCAGAATACAACACACACTCACATACTGTATATGCTGTGTATATTTTCCTTGAATTAATATAAATTTTGATAAAATTCTCAGTGAAGGGGTTTTGTACCACATCATACAGAGCCTTGAGGAAGTTGAATTCATCAGTGATAGCAGACAACCTGTCGTCCAGATCCACCTTGGACAGATAGCTTGCATCCACATCCTGCAGGCAGTCAGTAAAAAACAAGAAACCTTTTCTCAGTGCACTTTGCATTTGAAGGGCGCAGTTACATTTCTTGTAATTGGGCTTAAGAGTCTTTGAACATACTATTCATCACTATTATACATGTACACACTGAGAAAACAAATATCTATCATAGCCATCATAACTGCATACTGTACCTTTTTGAGCATGACGAACTCATTTTCTGCCTCATTCCTCTTGTTGATTTCTTGCTCATACCTGAAACATACCTCAAATATCAGATTACCAGTTCAGAGCTTATCAGTATGCACCTCCTCATAATATGTCAAACGCTCAACTCTAGTTTACAGACTTAACAAGTGGTTCAGTCTTTCACAAAAAATGTCTTACTTTGTCTTGTAGTCAACAACATTTTGGTGCATGACGTTGTTTTCCATGTCAAGCCTGTGTTTGTCATTGTTGAGAATCTCTAGATGTCTTTGCAGGTTGGCGATGTAGGACTTCAGCATGGGCTCAACGTTAGAGGAGGTGGCAGTCTCTCCATGCAGCAGCTTCCACTTGGTTGCCAGCATTTTGTTCTGCTGTTCCAGGTGTCTTACCTGTGACACGAGAAGGAAGTACCAACAAAATAAAACAGACATCTTTTTAGACAGCATATAAGTTTGAACCTTGTAATATAAGGTCAAAGGCCTGTAAACATTATTTCAGAGGACAATAATGTATCTATATGGATTAGCAGGATAATCAAAAATGGTTTACATCTCACACTCGACATTCATCAGCAAAAGTTCAGTGAAATTTCATCTTACCTTATCAATGAATGAGACAAAGCGGTTGTTGAGACTCTTGATCTGCTCTTTCTCCTGGTGGCGGACTGCTTGGATGGTGGGGTCGATGTCTATCTTCAGTGGGGTGAGCAGGCCCTTGTTGATGGTCACAGCTGTAATCGGGGCCCCCTGGTTAGTTCCGGTGCTGATCTTGGGGATGGAGTAGGATCCCATGGACATGCTGCTGAAGCCCCCTGAGGACATGTGCAGTCCTGGACGTCTGATGTGCTTGCTCCTCAGGCTCATGGTAGTGCTGCGTGGAGTTTTCAAGGCTGGAGAGGATGGAAAGGTCAGGCTTTGGTTGAGCTCTGTTGTGCACTTCATATCTTTTTGGAGTTATTTTATAGGCAGGACTGGGCGTGGTGTGATAGTGAAGTTATGTTGCTCCCCAATGTGGGTAAACAGGTCTGACACATGCCACCTGCTCTCCCACCTACCCCTACTGAAAAGACTGCATTGTTTCTGTTGTTAAGCTGGAATCCAGGCCTGCTCCATGGTTTTAGGCGTGCTGCATTTGAACAATACGTTAAATGATCTTCTATAAGTAAGCTCCAGATCCATGCAAAATTAGAAAGAAAAGTCAGTACTGTGAGCCAAGAAGTCACCAAGAGCCAAAATCGTTACTGATAATAAATTAGAGCATGCGTGGAATCAGAATAAATATTTATTTTGGCTTTAAGCCCAAATGAGATTTCACTTAAGTGTACAGTGGTGCTGGATGAGCTGTGGAGGAAGCAGAATTTTTTAAAACATCAGGTCACAGTAGCTGAAAGTATTTTGTCAGTTTCAAATTATTTAAAAGGCAGAATTATTACCAGTCTTTCATGAAAAATTAAAACCAAAGAAGCTGCTTAAGCTAAAAAAGCATGATATGCAAAATATATAGATTACCTAGAAAATGTGCCCAAACATCATAAAATCGCATATAATATAGTGGCTTTGGGAGAGTTTTATTATTTATCACAGATCTATCAGTGAAACCATAAGAATACTGTATACTTTGTGAAATGTTGCAGGTTTTCAATCTTTTGCTGCCTTATAACAGTTTTGATCACAGAGAAAAGTAGATTGTGTCAAAATGTTGGAATTGTTGCTAGAGACTTAATATTATGGTTAAGCAATATTTGCTTCAGTTTTCTGTTTAGTGTAATGTCTTCTGTGTAAAACTTAATTTTGACTCAAAAGCAATTTTACAAGAGATGGTCAGCAATTCAAAAGCAGCTTTACTGAAGGCTTGGATTGGCAGGGGTGTGGGGAGTTGAGCCAGGGTGGACGATGGAATAGGGTAGACAGAAAGAGTTGAGCTGTCGGTTGGATGGGTATGGGATTTAGGGGATGACGAACCTGAGGCACAGCAAAGCACAGGATTAAACTGAGTTCAGGCAAACATGAGAGAACCAATACAAGCTTGGACTAGAGTTGGCCAAGAGTTAGTACCATGTTGGCAAACGGAAAAATCTGGCGAGGATGGGAGTGAGAGCTGGGGTATTTATACTGCTGGTGTTGATTAGTGGATGGATCTCAGCGGTGCAGATGTATTGGTGACAGGAGGAAACCAGATCGCCACACCCAGACAGACAAATAAAAACACACACAGACAGGGAGAGATACAAACTGGGGACAAACAAGAAACACATGGGAGGGGAAGAACAGCAGGAAACAAAAGGAATGCGGGAGAGGCACAGCTGAGCCAGCACAGTCTGCCCCTCTCTAATGGGAGCCTCCAGGCAGCCCACTAGGCTTATCAGGATGGGTCAGGTGGAACTCAGATGAGCTGGGAATCCAGGATGAAAGATCGAGGTACCGAGGACCGCTCCTCTGTACCGTATCCCTCCCAATCCACGAGATACTGGAGACCTCTGTCATGCCAGTGCACATCCAAGAGCCAACGGACAGTAAAAGTTGGGTGGTCAGTAATTACCCAGGTGGGCTGAGTGGGAACAGTAGGAAGGCAAAGAGGACTGAAAGAGACTGGTTTCAACTGAGTGACATGGAATGTAGGGTGGAGCTTCATGAAGCTACGTAACTTTAGCCTGACAGCAGATGAATTGATATTTTTTTCGACAACAAATGGTCCATTGTAGCGAGGTGACTGGGATGTTTTTGGAAGATAACCAAACCTTCTTACCTGGTTCGATTCGGGGCCCAGAATCCGATGGCAATCTGACACACGCCTGTGGAGTAATGGGTGTATTTTATCCAGGCCAGGTGGGTGCTCCATGAAGAGGGGTTGGTGGCAGTAACACACTGCAGTGCAGCCTTATGGTCTTGATTAGATGTCCAGTGAAATTCCATGGAGGTGGAAGACGTTACTTAGGAGGTCCACTGTTTCATAAACTGAGGGGAGCTTGGGGAGAGCAACAAAGTCAACGGCTTTAGAAAAACACTTGACGATGGCGAGAATGGCTGTGTTACCTTGAGACAGTGGTAGACCAGTGACAAAAATCCAGAGTGATATGAGGCCAGAGACGACTTGGAACTGGTACAGGACATAATAAACCAGCAGGTGGGTGGTGTGTGGCCTTTCCTTGGACACAAACAGTGCAGGCTGAAACATAGCCAAGGTTATCTGCTTACATAGCGGGCCACCAGAAGTGTCTCTTAAGAAGAGTCAAGGTGCCAGGATGACAGGCTAAACAGGAGGTATGCACCCACTGGAGAGCCTGGGAATGACCAGAATCAGGGACAAATAGTCGGTTAGGTAGACCGTTACCTGGATCAGGTTGAGTCTGTTGGGCCTCCTTTTAGGACGGATTCAATCTCACAGGTCACTGCCACTACTACACGGGTTGAAGACAGTATGCTGTCTGGGCTGGACTAGGACTCTTCGAGGACCTGCTGGCAGGAGAGAGCATCAGGGTTAACACTGAGAGCCAGGTCGGTAAGTGAGAGTGAAATTATACCTACTGAAAAACAAAGCCCAATGTGCTCGATGGGAGTTCGCATGTTTGGCAGTTTGAATGTAGGCTAGGTTCTAATGATCATTCCACACCACAAAAGGTTGCTCAGTTCCCTCCAACCAGTGTCTCCATTCTTCAAGAGCCAGTTTAACTCCCAGGTAAGGGGAGCAGCAACCCTGCTGAAGTCCTTAATGAAACAGCGGTAGAAGTTGGCAAAACTTAAGAAGTGCTGCAGCTGCTTCCGGGTGGTGGGTTAAAGCCAACCTGCCACTGCTCTGATGTTTTTCAGGATCTGTGTTCACCTCCCGCTCTCACTGATTTAACCCAAGGAATTGACTGTACTGGTGTGGAAATGCACATTTCTCAGCCTTCACGAAGAGCTCATTTTTCAGGAGCCTTTGGAGAACCTCGAAGACATGGGAGACGTGGTCAGACATGTTCTGGGAGAAAATGAGAATATCATCAAGGTACACAAGGACAAAGCAATTGAGGAAACCTTTCAGTACATCATTTACAGAGGCCTTCAAAACAACAGGGGCACTGGTTAGTCCAAAAGCCATTACCAGGTTTTCAAAATGTCATAATATTCAACTGGAATGAAGAACAGAGCTGGAGGCTCAGGGCTTGGTGGAGTAACTGCCCCCTCTGCTGGAGACAACGAGGATTGCAGACTGGCTTTTCTCCCAGTGGAGCAACAAATGTGGGGTTTTGCTGTTTTAACCAGGGATGGCTCAGAACAAGAGGTGTTGTAGAAGCAGAGATAACATCGAATTGGATAGTTTATGGTTTCCATATAGAACCAGAGACACAGGAATGGCGTGATGTTTCACTCTAGCCAGAAATTTCCCATCTAAAGAATTTGCAGTAATAGGGGTTTCAAATGCTTCAAAGGGAATATCAGTGTGAAGCACTAGACCATGATCCAAAAAATTATCTCCAGTATCGGAATCAATTAAAGCAAGGAGAGGCAAAGTGATCTGGTTGGAACAAAGGGTGGCTTAAATGTGCAATCTGGGTTTAGAAGGGGCAGAAGAAATAGTCTGACTCACCAGTACACCCACCGTTACGGGTGAGTCAAGTCTTTTAGCCGTACTGGGCAAGTGGCTAATAAGTGACCCGATTGATCACACTAGAGATACCAACCCACCTTCATCCTGCGTAACCACTTGGCGGGGGGAAAGACAAGCTCAGTCCAACAGCATGGGTTCCTCGTCAGACGTGATGCGAGGGTTTGGTGCTTTAGCTTAAGAATCCATGCGTAAACTGACCTCTCATGAGAGAAGAAGGTGAAGAATGGAGGGCGGCTGACAGATGTGATTATCCTGTCTGATGGCAAGACAAAAAAGAGAGCTAGGGTTAGTCGGTTCATCACGAGAAGCTAGTTCATCCTCAAAGTGTTCATTTAATCCTTTAACAACTCCACCATTACGCCAAGCCATGACAGTGTCTTTAACCACTGCTGGTGAAAACCAGCTGTAAACACTAAAACTGGTCTGTCCTCTCAATCTTTGTTTTCTTTTTCAAACTCGTAAGTCTCTCCCTTTTGAGACTGTCCAATCATCACCTTCCCTTAAAAAAACAGTTACAGAGAAACAAGTTTCCCATAAGATCATGTGTAGGTTTATTCTATAGATTTGGTGTGGCTGTGTGTCACTGAAGCTGTGTCATCTACACAACATAAATACATTACTGGAGGTAAGTAAAGTCTTTGTTGTGTATATTTAAAGCAATAATGAATCATTTTCAAAACGTTTTTTACACATTTTCAATATCACTGCTTTTTTCTTGTCAGGCATGAAGATAGCTTCATTCAATGTGCAGAGGTTTGGACTGGCCAAAGTCTCAGATCCAGATGTCTTATCAACTCTGGTTAAGGTAAAACACATCTCATTGGCATTAATGAAGCAAAGTAAAGCATGACCAACAGTTACTCTCAGTGGTTTGTTAGACAGTGCAAACTTTGGGTTAAAACAGTACAGAATTAAAGATCAGCCTTGATGGGCGGCTGTGGCCCAGGAGGTAGAGCAGGTTATCCACCAACCGGAAGGTTGGTGGTTCGAATCTGCCCCAGCTCCTCCGGTCCACATGTCAAAGTGTCCTTGGGCGCCCCAAATTGGTGTGTGTGTATAGAAAGTGCTGTTTGTATAGAAAAGCAAACTATGAATGTGTGTGTAAATGGATGAATGTGGCAGTAGTGTAAAGCACTTTGAGTGAGAGCTGAGCGGAGACTAGAAAAGCAATATAAGTGCAGTCCATTTAATAATTACAAGGGAGCAGCCATGGACAGACTTAAAGGTAATGTAAGGACTAAGAGGTAGAATACAGTATAAAGTGTGAAAATGAAAATAAAGTCTATATATTCCACTGTAATTGGAGCTATTTCTGATGAAGCTGTCACAAGTTCAGATGGAAAAGTAGCCTTAATGGCATGTATTACTCAAAAGGCTAAAATGTGTCCTTTCTTTTCCTCTCTTCACACTCTTACTTACCACCGGGAGTTTTTGTTTTTTATAGATTGTGTCTCGATATGACATCATATTGATTCTTGAAGTGGTGGATGTGAGCGGAAATTCTGTTAAAGTGCTCATGGAAGAACTGAACAGGTGAATTTACATTTTTCATTTCTGGATGAAACTGTTGATGTTGCTTTTTACTATATGTAAATGGAAGCTGCTGCTCAGGAGATAGAGCGGGTCGTTCACTAACTGGAAGGTCGGTGGTTTGATACTCGGCTCCTCCAGCCCACATGTCGAAGTGTCCTTGGGCAAGATACTGAACCCCAAATTGCCCCGGATGTATCATCGGTGTGTGAGTGTCTGTGTGCATGTGTAGAAAAAAAAAGTGCTGCATAAATGTGTATGTGAATGGGTGAATGTGGCATGTAAGACTAAAAAAACGCTAAATAAGTGCAGTCCATATATGTATGCTTATTTTTACTATCCTGTATGTCGCAGGATCAACACGACCCATCACTATTCTCTGCAGATCAGTACTCGCCTAGGAAGGAACAGATACAAGGAACAATTTATGTTTCTCTACAGGTAAGATCAAATCAAGTCAAGACCAAATCATTTTGCCTGACTGCAATAATTCCTTAACGTAACCATTGAACAGCTGCACTAAAAGTAATTTTGTCCTATTGGAAGGGATGATGCAGTCAACTTGATTGACAGCTTTCAATATGAAGACAACCAGGTGAATGACATGGATGTTTTTGCAAGAGAGCCGTATATTCTCCATTTCCAACCACGCAACACGGGTCAGTCTCTGCACTCAACTGAAGCTTAACATTGTTGCTGTAACATCTCTGGTATGTCTGAGTCATGTCTATGTATGGACCGGCTTGTTTTTTCAAAGTAAATGAGTCAGATTTGGTTTGACATGTAAACAAAAACAGACGGCAAATTTAACAAGTTTGTTCAGTCAACGTCTTGTGTGTGCATTCAAACATTTAAAGGTCCCATATCTTGAAATGGTTTTCGATTGTGTTTTGTAATTTTTATAAACTCGGAGGTGCAAAATAAAATCTCTGAAAGTATGAAGTCGCTTATGACTGCCATTCCTCTAGCTCCCCTACAACAAGATGCCCTCCCAGCTTCACAAGCTAGGAAGAAGTTTTGAGTTGATCTTCGCTCAGCCAATCAGAGCATTTGCTAATGAATTGTGGGCGGTTACTTCCATCCAGTTGCAAAATCTGACCATGTGTGGCTGTGACTGAAAGAGGCCCTCAGAAAAGTGGGGGGAAAATCAAATTAACACTATTTGTTTTTCTGTTAACACCATTACAGAAGTGTCTATTGGATAACACATAAATGGTACAAATATAACTATAAATTACGTACAACCTTTAAATTACGTAGTGATGGGGCATGTTAGCGAAGACGGGAATTTGTGGTTTTACCAAACTGTTTTCCTTGCAGTGCTGAAGGATATAGTGCTGATCCCGGTCCACACCAGACCACAGGACTCAGAGAAAGAGCTGGATGAGCTGTATGAGGTCTTCCTGCTGGTCAAAAACAAATGGAAAACTGATGTGAGTTGCATCATCCTGCTGCAGCATTTTAGCATAATTGTTCCACCTAAAAGCAGTGCATTAAGGAGTTCATGGTACACACCGTAACTAGATTTATAGCCACATACATTTCTATTTTATACTCTCATATCAGAGGATCACACCAATTATACTGCCCATAAATAATCACTGAACAATGTTGTAATGCGGCAAATTTTGATGGGATTTCTCTGCATTCTTATATTAGTTTTATTAGTACTGAAATGGTTGTCCTTGATTTCCTCTAGAACATAATGATCTTGGGGGACTTCAATGCAGATGGCGCGTATGTCACACGTAAAGAAATGAAGGAGATCCGTATTCGCAGCGACAAGAATTTCCACTGGCTGATTGGTGATGACGTGGACACCACTGCAAATACATCAAATGAACACACCTACGACAGGCATGCGTACATTACTATACTGTCAAGAAAAGATGTTTCTTTGGTTTTTTTTCAGAGAAAGAAAAGAGTAGTGGAAGGATTATTTCTGACAGGAAGAAAATGTAAATATTGTCATTATATATTGATTAATGGAATTAATTATATTATTAATTATAAATATATCTCGAACAGGATTGTTGTGTATGGAGAAGACATGCTGGCAGCCATTGTGCCAAACTCAGCCAAGGCATTCAATTTCCACACAGAGTTTGCTATGACAGAAAGAATGGTAATGTTAAGTTATTTTTTGCACCTTTATAGCTTTTTCACTGGCCTTTTTGTGGCAATATTGCTCATCATATGCAACCCCCCTGCAGGCCTTGAGAGTGAGCGATCACTATCCTGTTGAGGTAGAATTACGTAGTGCTCCTCTTTTCTGGGTGACAAAGAGCGACCAAACACTTGACATCGTTGATACCGAGCATGCAGTTGACAGGACTGTCACAGGTAACAAGCAAAACTGTAATTGTAGACATGGAGTGAAGTATTTGAGACGAGAGTTGACCTACTTGTACTTGATGTGTAGCTTTTTTTTACATTTATAGTGCAGCATTGCCCCTGTGAAAGGCAGGGGTGCAAATAATGAGCGGGAATGCTTGGAATTTAGGGGAATGTTTCTTGTGAATTAATTTTACAGCTCAACTTAAATCTCTTACTTATGAACAGCACTATTTTTTAAAAGCACATACTAAAGATGGGACTTTCTACTTTTGTAATTGATCAGTGCTACCTTTGTGGTGATAATAACTCCATTTTGAGTTATAGGGCTTAAAAATTAGGTTTTATGACATCCTGTATTTTCTTTATTGTCCAGAAATCTCATCAAAAGACCAAAAACAATGATGAATTGATCATAATAATAAGTATTGTCAACGTCCTTTGTACTGTGGACCTTTCCATCCTGCAAATCATAAATGCACTAACTACATAAAATCAAAATTGAATTCAGACCAGAATCTGGCTTTTTGCATTTGTTTAATCATATGAAACATATTATGATATGAAATGTGTTTTAAAAAAACAGTAAAACAGTATATAAAATTCACAAGAACTAAAAAACTAGAGCTAAAAAACGAACTGCAGTGACTGCACTCCTGCTAGTTAAGGCAAGCTGTGTCGAGAGCCTTAGTCAAAGCTGATAAACCCTCTTTTTCCTGTTTCCTGTAATTGCAAGACACATTTTGATGGTTTGACCTCTTAGTCACTGAGTTTGGTTTACCAAACAAATCAGATAGTATGGCCGAATCTAATCATAATACAGTAAAAGAGTAGGCTAACTCAAATAGTCCTGCTAAAAGTTAACTAGCCAGGCTACAATAGCTGAGTAGTAGCTGCTGTCTCCATCTGCAGCCAACTAGTGATTTTTTTGTGGTTAAAAAAATCTATATTTAAATAACAGTTATTACATACTATGTCTGTTAAATTACAAATTATACCTGTTTTTGTGACTGTTTTTGTACTCCTAGAGAGGATGCAGGCTGATGTGCTGAAACTCCAGAAGGAAAACCTCCTGCTGGTGCGAGAAAAACTTCAACTTCAGATCTCCCTATTGAAAAGGGAACTTGCTAAATTGGAAATTGAAGAATGACTAGTAGATCTCAAATGCTGCTGGTTTTTCTAAGGTGTCAACATCTTCCATCATCATTTGTTTGTAGAATTTATATTGCAGAATAAATAAATAATGGTCTTGTAGGACTAAATATGTGACCAGGTGGGTAAAAATGAGGGAATAGGGTAAAAATTGTAACTAATAGATATCACCATGAAACTTTCCCAGTTGATTACACACTTTAAGAAAATTATTTTTTCTATTACAAGTTTACTGAAATTTTATGTTTAAATATGCAAATGAGGCAATAGCTAACAAAATGTGTTAGTTCAAAATTCTTGTTTCATTTTTTTTGATATATTGGAGCCAAAGGTTTTCACACAGGGAATTTGGTTATCTCTTTTCATCACTCAATGAATCAGAAAATACTGTCAACTACCATTTAAAAAAAAAATAAAAATCAATTTTCACCATGATTTTAGGAATAAAATGTTATATAAATTAGGTTATGAATGACATATGAACAAAACCCTTTGTAAAAACCTTCAGAATGTACATAGGAATAAAACTGTCAAGTTTGGTGTATGTAAGTGCTACTGAAGTGGAGATTTCTGGCTCAGTGTATGAGAAAAACTAATTTTGAGAAAAGAGCCTTTAAAAATATGTATCGTGATTGAAATCTATAGATACAAATAGACGACGTGTAGTAAAATTAAACCCTAAATGTATATTTGTGGTGTTTTCTTCAAACTAGTCTAAAATAAGACATATTATGGAAGCAAATCAGCCCCAAATCTCGAAATTGACCAGTGCATGAAAAAAACAGTGGTTTTGCCTGTAGTGTTTTTTTTTTAGTAAGGTAAATAACCAGCTGTGAAGGCGTTCATGTGAAAGAGGCTTGAGTTGTTAATTACAATCAGAAACACGAATAAAGTCCTTAATATGACATGAGAAGAAACGGGAACACCTGCAGGTAAATTCGGTTATAGCGACGTCCAAAAGTGATATTCAACAAGGTGAAATGTAAACAATATGATCGCATACCGAGATTAGAAAATAAATACTAGAAATAATTTCCAATTATTAAAGTCAGGCTAAGGATATACTGAAAATAAGTACAGAAATTATTATTAGGTTTCTTTCTGAGTATTTTTGCTCTTTTTTGTGATAATTGAACAAACTATTATGAATATCTGATGCATATTAAAAAAAAAAAAAAAAAAGTTAAAGTAGTGTCAGACTGTTTCTACTGCCAAAGCCGAGTGGAGGGTAAAGAAGAACAGTAGTTCATGTATGATGAAGTCAATCTGACTGGCATGTTCATTTATAATCATGGGAAATATTTAATAGTGTGTGGACAATTTTTATAATAAAATTCATTAGAGGGTTTATGGTCAAATCACTGGTATCAAAGAATCTTTGTGCAATTAAAATTGAGCTTTAATAGTTATGTAGGTTATTCAGTTTGATAACCTAAATCCATTTGTTAGAAGCTATGTTTTATAACCAGAGTGACACATGGAAAGTCTGGAATAGCAGAACGACTCGACTGAGCTATAAAGATACCTATTGCTCTCTATTCTGTGTCACTTCATTGTGAAGTCGTCTGATCCTGTAGGAATGATTACTCTGGTTTTCCAGTGATCTGATTGGTCAGTAGATGGCCTGTTGACAGGTTTTGAGCTGATCCTGTGAAGTTAACACGCCCCGGAGAAGGTTAAGTGTGCAGCATAAGTTACCATGGCGATGTATCCCGGTAAGGACTGAACCCATCTTCGTAACCCGGAAAACCCAGGGTTAAACCTGAAGTTACCTCGCTAACCACAAATCCTGCTTCGTAGCAAAGGCCTCAGGTCTCAGGAATCCTGAGTTATACCCAAATCTCGCTTCGTTGTACAGTCCCCCTTTGACCGGTAGGCCCGTTCAGCGATCCATCCATGACTGGAACAGCTGATTCTGAGATCTATGATAAGGGCACATGGCCGCTATTTCGATTCGGTTTAATTGCAATAACCTAAAATAAAACAAACAAACAAACAACAACAACAAAAAACAAACAAACAAACAAAAAACGGTTGATAGAGCACTGACGTGTGCTGCATTCAAGTGACCCGCGTGAGCTCAGTTTTTTGGTGTTCTGTAGCCGTTACGGCGAACTGTCACTCATTCCAGTTAAGTGCCTACGGGTAGGAATGACAATAAACTGGACATGTTATAAAATGAGGTTTAGTCGGCTGATATTTATGTGATGTACAAATAAAACGATTCAGATAATTTTATGTCTCAGGAGAATAATAAACACATGCCGTCTTGCGAAGTGCCCTCAGTTTACCGATATTCTGTGGAGCAAGTGAAGTGGACACCGTGTAGTCACGTGACTGCTGGAGCTGTTAGACCAAAACACTGAGGACCAGAGCAGCTTGTCAACAACTGTGCAGAAAGCAGCGACAGCCACCCAACTTTCTCAGCGTTGACCCAGCAAACTCTGAAGCTATACCAAAACATCGCTCACCTGTCCGGTAGACAGGCCGTCTCAATGCATTACAGAGGACCGAAAACACCGAGGGCGTCATGGATGTGTACGATTTGTTCAGTAGTTGCAGAAAGGGCGACATTTGTAGAGTCAGGTAACCAGCTGACGCTCGACTGACGCTCGACTGACGATATTTTGGCTTTGTTGTCTTTGCCCCGTGTGCTAAAGGCTAATTTAAATTACTTTACATGGTTGCATTAAGTCTTGTTAGCTTCTCCTTTTTTCGGACCTGTCCCGGAAAACAGTAGCCCTCATTTATTTGGCCTGCTCTGGTATTGCAGCTGAGCACAACGCTAACTGCATCATTTTGCAAATAAACAAGAGTTAAACACCGAAGGCAGGGTTGCTAACATTAGCTTTGATGACCCAGCTGGTAACTTTAGCTAACCTTTATAGGTCAGCTCCTCAGTTTTCAGATGCAACGTAGGTACTAGCTGTCAGTGTCGGGAGGTTAACAGAATGGTATGTGGAGAATTTTGCTGTTGCCAGCTATACAACTTAAACTTTAACTGTTGTAAAACTCTTCCTCAGCTTTGGGGCAGACAGTCCCACTGCACAATTTTAACTATCTAGCTAACGTAGTACATTTCTCCAGCTCCGCAGGATATAGGGTATGTTTCATATCCGTGAAACAGATATCAGTGTTTCAATGAATGTAGTCTGTAGTAGTCTTTGAGGTCACTATAAAATAATGACAGGTTATCACTGCGCAGACTCCGGTACATCAATATAGCCTCTCGTTTCTTTTCTCTCTAAGATACCTCGTTGAACAAAGAGATGTGGACCTCAATGTAAGAGATAAATGGGACAGCACCCCTTTGTAAGTACAATTTACGCCAGTAGTCTAATCCTTTGGCTAACACAGCACCAGTATCCTAATCACCTCAAATGTGAACACTCTTGTTGCCTAGGTATTATGCCTGTCTCTGTGGTCATGAGGAGCTGGTCCAGTACCTGTTGGCTAGTGGTATGGCTGGAAACACAAACATACTAAAAGTCTAAAGAGTGAAACTACTATACCGTTATTCTGTGTTGAGCAGTATAAATGCACTGAAATGTCTTTTCTTTGCTTTCAGGTGCCAAGTGTGAAGCCAACACATTTGATGGCGAAAGGTGCATGTACGGCTCCCTGAATGACTCTGTACGACGCCTGCTCAAAGATTATAAGTGTGTCAGTGTCCGTGCCATGCAGCGGGATGATTTTAACTACTTTCTGCACATGTAAGGGTCAAGTGCCTGACAGTTACTCCAACTTTAAATTATCCAACTTCTCTACAGAGCAGTTCAATTTCCTCAGCTGTTTCAGTAGTTGCCATGGAAAAGCAACAGGACAATGAGCTGCAAAAGCATAGTATTCTACCTATTTTATACATTAACCCTCTGGACCACATGCACACAGTACGTTAGTGTAATCCAAACGTTTATTTTGTTTTCTGCCTTAGGTTACTGGAGCAGGGTCTACACAGTGACGTCAAGTTCCTGGTTCATGGACAAACATTTCCCGCCCACCGCTGTGTTCTCAGTGCACGCTCAGAGTACTTCACTGAAATGTTTGAGACCAAATGGAAAGGGAAGAACTTGATAACCCTCAAACACCCTTTGGTAGATAAATATATATTCTGGTTGATTCATTCTGTGCTGCTGTGTATTGTCTGCTTTGTTATTACATTGTCATGTCTAATATACACTTCAATAGAGTCATTGTATCTATCTGTATATATATGCATAAAAGCTGTTTTGATTGCAGATCAACCCTGCAGCCTTTGGAGCCATCCTGCGATATTTCTATACAGGTTGGTGTGTTGTAGAGCAGCAAATTTCATGGCTTCTAAACTGTTTACAGTTTTTAAACTTTGCAGGAAAATTAAGTCTGTACTATTTTTAATGGGTCAATAACAAAGCTTAACCATGCCCAATTAATTAGAAAACTTACTGATGTATGTTTTGTAAATAATTAAGAGGTAGATGCCTCTGCCTTTTTAAATCCAGATTTTTTTTTTTTTCATCACTAGTTAAAACTAATGCAGCTGCAGAAGCTGCAGCTGGTAGTACTCTGACAACATAAGCAAGCTCAAAGACCTTTTTTTGGAAACACAAATATTAATATAAAATTAGAAAAAGGCAACATATAATGTAGAAGATGTAAAACATTTAAAAAAAAAAAATAGACAAGTTCCTGCCATTCCCAACATGTAGAAAATATATTTTTTTCTTTTCCCCTTGATGTTACAGGACGGATGGATATTGATATAAGCCTTGTGGAGGATTGCAGACGACTTGCTAAACAGTGCAAGATGGCAGATTTCATGGAGGAGCTGGAGAATAAATGCAAACAGGTGTATGAATTTGGTAAGACAGTACTTTTGGTTCACATTTACACTGGTAGTGTGTGTATGTTATCACTGTAATACACACAGATCCACACAGACAACTTGGACTGTCTGTCTCTTTTTCATCCTTTTCTTCGTAATGAAGTGTCCAACAAGCCAGGAATTTGTGTGAAAGTCCTGAGCCTGGAGCCGCACAGCTGTCAGCTTCAGGAGGAGATGGCTCAGTTAGCAGATTGTGCACTGCCCACTGAACTAAGAGTAAGAACAAGTTAGCAAAAAAATTAAGAATTTTAACGAGCTATAGCTGCTAGTATTTGACAGTTTGGATGAGCCTTTTGTTATTGATTCTCCCCAGGTTGGATTTGGAGAGCTTCCCTTTAACAGAGTCGACTGCTTCCCTACTTATCCCGACATCTGCTTCAGAGTGGATGGTTCCAATTTTTTGTGTCACAAGGTACGAACTACAAAGCTCACACGACATTCCTCAGTTGCATTACAAACCCTTACACCCTGCCCAGATCCTATCACTTAAAAAATCAACATTAGAGTTTTATTGTGTGTGTGTGTGTGTGTCTCAAGGCATTTTTCTGCGGGCGTAGTGACTACTTTAAAGCCTTACTGGAGGACCACTTCAGTGAGGGAGAGCAGCTGCAGTCCCAGCCCAGCACCCCAGTGATAACTTTACACAACATCTCCCATGAAATCTTTATCCACGTCATGTATTACATCTACACTAATTATACAGAGGTTAGTGCACAATTTCTGTCTGAAGTTTGAAGTGATTATTTTGTGGAGTTATGTATCAGGGATGCAAACTTGTCATTCATTGAGAAAATTAGAAACACTTGCTTCTCAGGCTACCAGCTGGGGAGTCATTAAAAGATGGAAACCAGAAACATCACCTTTACGGAATCAATTTGTGGCTGTTTTTTCAGCAATTCAGCAATTCTAGCTGCATTTAGCCGCAGTTAATATTGTAGCTCAGTATTTGCTGGTTTTGTATATATGCAAGTGTATGCTACCAAGTTTGTCATATCAGTTGAGGTGATAATACAGACAGGTGACAAATTAAAGGAAAAACCTGAAAAATGAGGATGACAGTGCCCCCATCCATATGGTCACTGAATGATTTGATGAGTATGAAAATGATGTGAATCATATGCTATGGCATTCGCAGTCACCAGATCACAACCCAGTTGAACACCTATGGTGGATTTTTGGACTGATGTGCTAGACAGCGCTCTCCACCACCATCATCAAAACACCAAATGAGGGGATATCTTTTGGAAGACTGGTGTCCATCCCTCCAGTAGAGTGTCAGAGAGTTGTGGAATAAAGACCAAGGTGCATTGAAGTTGTTCTGGCAGCATGTTGTGGCCCACCACCTTACCGAGACACTTTATGTTGGTTTTTCCCGTGATTTGTCACAGGTGTCACCCGTCCGCAGACATATACAGTCTGCCTGCAGACATAATCTAATAATATTTCTACGATCCTTGACTGTGTAACCAGTGATTGTAGACACCAACAAGATTGTGTAGTTAAGCAAGAAAACACACAACAGCAATTTTGCCATGCCAATGTGGTGATAATGCACTACAGTAAGAGTTAATGGACTTTTTATGGCCGGAAAAATTGCCATCAGGATGGTGATTTTTTTTTTTTTTTTTTCACCACAGAGTCAGAGAAGTTTAAGCAATGGGTAGTATGAAATGACTTTTTTAGAGCTTTAGAAAGAACAAGTTTGCAACATCAGAGGTATATTGGGTGATTTTTGAGGTTAAGGAGTCTTTCAAAGCACACATAAAATGTCTTATAAAACAAAAGTAATGCTTTTTGAATGCACATCATTGTTTGACACCTGACCAGTTGTTGTTTATGTCCAGCTAACGACGGAGAACGTGTTTGACGTGCTCTGTGTGGCTGACATGTATCTGCTGCCGGGGCTAAAGCGTCTGTGTGGGAAGACGCTTGCTAAGACTATATGTGAAGATAACGTTCTGTACATGTGGAAGACGGCCAAGCTTTTCCGTCTCTCTCGGCTGGAGGATCAATGCACAGAGTTCATGGCCAAGATCATTGAGCGGGTGGGTGTCTGTTTCTGCGGTGACACTAGAATGGGCTTTATTTGTCTGCATAACAGGATAGTGTTTAGGATATTAAGCTGTTGCCTGAAGATCACGCAGCACTTCAAACTCATGCTTACTTCACTGTGTATTTACAATTACTGATGTTTACATCTTGGGTCGAGTCAGTGAAGCACATAAACTAATCCTTCTTTTCCTTAAAAGAACAGTTTGGCATTTTGGGATATACGCTTATTTGCTGTCTTGCTGAGACTAAACTGAGAAGATCCACGACACTCTCATGTCTGGCCATTAAATATGAAGCTAGAGCCAGCAGGCGATTAGCTTTGCTTAATATAAAGACTGGGTGTAGGGGAAAAGTTACTGCATCTGATCAAGAATACTTGCTTTATGTTATCATACAAACATGCGAGTGACAAAACAATAAATGCTGAACTATTTCTTTAGTAGCGCTCCAACAAGGATATTTACAGACTTTTCCTTTCAGTTGCTATGTGAACTCTCTTTCCACCTGGTCAACTAGTAATGACAATAAAAATAAAGTTTATTTATATATAACAACTCAAATCATGAAGTACAAAGTTAATTACAAAAAGCCCCAGTGACTCTTAAGTGAACTTCACTTATGTCCATCCACAGTGCTCTCCCTCAGTCACTAAATCAGCCAATAAGTGGCCTCCAGCAGGGTTGTGTCGTGACTACATCACAGCTTCATGCACATCTTGTCATAATTAAGTCTATCTATCATTCATTGTATCCAACATGCAGTGTTCTTCAATATATTATAGTTAACGAGGGAAAAGTTTGTATAAGATATTCCTCTCCAGTTGCATTGACAATATCATCACATGCTATTTGGGATATTAGTTAGAAAAACCTTAAATGAGTTCAAGAAGGATTTACTAACTATTTTAAGTGAGAACTAAATATGTTGTTTAAAGGTACTATATGTAATTGTTCTATATTAATAGCAATTTGCTATGGCTATATAGCCAACGTTAGAATTACCGGCTGTTTGTTTACCAGTCTAGAGGAAACATTGCAAATTCAGCATCAAACTTCATTCCTCGCTCATTACTCGCCAAAAGCTGTCTCCAATGGTGGAAAGCAACGGCAGTGTTAGCTCTTGTTTTGCTTCTATTTCTATCACATCTTTTCTTTGCTACTGAACGTGGTTTCTTGGCCTCTGGGCAGTGCTACTCCTCCATTCTGTCATGTTGGACTGAGGGGCAGACTTTTAACACAATTAAAGACCAAAATATTTTTCCGAGTAGCTTCCTTCATACCAGCCCAGGTCAAGTTTTCAAAAGTAAAAATACTACAATACCACGGATAAGAAAGGACATACAACAAACACTTAACATAAAAAGAGTGTTTTGGTAAATGCTTTACTATCATTATTGGTATCATTTTGGGTGACACTGATGGTACCTGACTGCCTGTGTATACAGTATTATTTTGATTATGCCAAAAGTCACATTCAAGACTGATCTCTGAATCCATGTTATAATCATTTTTGTTGTTTTGTATGGGAGCTACATGAGGTAGATGATCTGGGTGTTCCGTTCAGGCACACTCAGTTCCCCCTCAGGATAGATTCACACCTGTGTACCTGTCGTCCCCGTCTGTCACAGTTGGTGGAGCAGGCCGAGTTTGCCGAGATCATCAAAGAGGACGCTGCGTCGCTGGAGGAGCGACATGAGACTGACTCCGTCCCCCTGGTGGACGACATCCGCTACCACATCGCCAGCAATGTGCAGACATACAGCGCGATTGAGGAGGCCAATCAGAAGCTGGAGGCCTTGGAGGAGCTGCTGTCCAGCATTAATATTGACTGTTGAAGGGTCGGTAGGTTGTGGTTTTTTGGCTGCAGCTGCTGTGGAGTTTGAGGTTTTTAGGGTGGATGCTTTGGCAGGGGACATACGGTGGTGCATCTGCAGTGAGACAAAAAACAATGAGAGGTGAAAAGAAAAAGATATGCTTCTGTATGTTTGTAGGTTTTATTTTATTTACAGTATATTGTACAGAATATATATTTTGAAAGGAGTTGGTTCTAATGTTACAGGGGCATATTTAGAGACAACTGTTTTTTATGTTGGCTGTTTAAAATTTTTTTGAGCGAGACATACCAAATGTGCGAAAAGATATTTGGTATAAAGAATCATGTGAATCTGTTGGTAAGTTTTCCAAGATGGGTTTAGAGGAAATTGTGTATTGTATATTTACAACAGAATATCTTTTTGCATTGCACATGCATGAATTTAATTTAGGCATTATTTGTAACTGCTAGAATTTAGACTAGCTGGTTATTTAGCTGTTTTAAAATGTAGTTTGGCCCCCACAGAGTTCAGCACCAGCCCTTACATTGTTCTCCACTTGAGAACTATTGGTAAAAAAGAGGTATGCGTTCACTTCTTTTATCCAAAAAGTATTTTTAATTTTGAGCACTTATTTTAAAGTTACATAGAATATAGATTTATGATGTATTTCATGCAAAGAAGCAGTTAAGGTATTTTTGAACTGCCTGCAGCTTTTAATTTGTATTTGATTGGATTTTGCAGCTGTAGTTCACCTCACTATTTGACCAGTGACATTCCTCTAGCATGAATACTTACACTAACCCCCCACCCAACCCCCCAACATACTCCTGCACTTTATGTACATTTAACATGATAAACCTATTTTCTGCTGTATAACGGCATACCTCTCTTGCCCAGTGTGTGCAAAAGAAAGTAAAGCTGTTACTAAACTGCATGTAAAATTCATCATCAAAATTGCAAAATATTTTAAAATTTGTTTTCAAAATGGTGATGTCATCCATCTCTCAGCCTCAGCCTGCTGTTAGATAATTGGATAAATAACCGCTTTGGGTTTTGCCAATTAAACGTGGTTTGGCAAGCACGTGTAGTGTTTTATTCAATACATCACATGAATTTTGAAGTGTCTGATCATGGCTTCATTTGAATTCATTATGACATTCTTTTTGCCATGTTAGCAGCATGGCTCTAGGGATGGCAATGTCGGTCATTTGATCCATCGCTTTGGTCGAGACTGAAATATCTCAGCAACTATTGGTCTAATGAGGCTTTTGTGACCCCAAAACTTTTCCTTTGGTGCCACCATTAGGTTGATATTTGTTTTTTTAAGTGAAATATCTTAACAACTGTTGGGCTGGATTGTCATGAAATTTTGTACAAGTGTTCATCTTACTCTCAGGAATTGTAATAACTTGGGTAAGCCTTTCATTTGACATCCAAAGCCATCATCTTCTGGCGGTTATTAATGTACAGTACTTGTTTTCTCCTTGTTGTTAAAGCAATTTCTTACTTATTTCATACAGCAATGTGGGGGTTGCAAGTTTCCAGTACAGTATATATTAAGCATTTATTGAAAATGAAATGAAACTTAAGAAATGTTTTCTTTCCATTTGTGTCATTCTTTTCTAAAAAAAAAAAAAATGCAGATACAGTCATGTGAATCTGAGTAACACTTTCCATGAACCTACACTTTAAAATCAAGTGTAGGGAGCCACCTAAAGATGGCGCCATTTCTCAGCTTATCATTACTGTGGCTGTAGTAAGTTGCCTGTCACAGAATGGCTGTTTCTTGGAGGTAACATAGCTTTTCATGCATTGTGGGAAACAAATAAATCCTTCATCCAGGGCCCTGAACTCATGGGAACAGTTTCTGAATGGGGCCATTTGACATTTGTCCATTTTTCCAATCACTCATTCATCACAAGTTGACAAAGGTGTGTTGAAGGTCAGTAAATAGTGAGGCACTGTTAGATGTTAGCAGTGATTTAAATGTGTGTATATGTTTACGTCAGTGTACTTGCTCTACGGTTTATAATTGGTGTCCCTGTACGCTCCATCACTCTCAGTTCAAAGAGTCTTGGAGAAGCAAAGACAAAGCTGTATGTCACCTTAATGGAGCCCTGAGGTTCTGAACAGCGGGAGAGCTCAAATCCCAACTGGGAGTTCACTGTAGAGCTGTTAGAACACATTAAAGTGCAGTTCAACCGAAACACTGAGGCCATCCCTTAGACAACAAAACCCTTGGCCTCCAGCCCAGCTTCATGAAGGCTTACATGTTGAAAAAGACAAGAATAAACAACACAATTAGTTATTACCCCAGCAAGCTTCCTTTACAAATGTTTTATGGTTGTTGTTAAGTAACTCAATGTGGTTTTGGTCTTGGGTGGGAAAGTCCAGTTTATTGGGCTTCAGATCGGACAAATGGATATTTATGCAGTGTACAGGAAGATCTTATATTTCTCGTAATTTTATTCAGTTTCCATGGAGACTGTGTTTACAAGTCAAACTGGCCTCTCTATGATAGAAACTTGGTGCCTCAGTTAGTTCCTGTTCAACTCCTCTTCACCTCTACACTGGCCCCAAGTCAGAGAGGGACAGAGTGAAGCCTGTATGCTCTGAGATTGGATTTAGTTGAAAGCAACACTTTGTCAGTTAAATCTGACTTTAAAGGGTTCTAGGGACGGCAACTTTGGTTTGTCCACCACTTTGGCCAGGACAGAAATATTTCCACGACTTCTGGACAGATCGAGATTAAATCCCCAAAGAATGCAGCCAACTAACTTTAGTGATCTCCTGATTTTACCTTTAGCGTTGAAATCTTTGGTTTTTACTGAAATATTTCAACAACTATTCTATGGACTGTCAGGAGATTTGGTGTAGATACCCAAGATGCCCAATGTTGACTTTGATGATCCTCTGATTTTCATCCAGCAGGTCAAAGTTTTCACTTACCCTGTGAAATATCTCAACATCTACCAGTGGTTTTGCACAACATTTTGTACAGATAATGTTCCCCAGAGGATGAATCCTCATGACTTTGATGACTTATCTTCGAGTGCCATCATGATGTTGAAATTAATGGTTTTGAGTGAAACATCTTGACCACTGTTTGACCGATTTCCTTGAAATTTGGTGCACTGATTCATGTCGCCCTCGTGATGTTTTGTCATAACTTTGGCAGTACCCTAACTTTTCATCTACCACTATCATCAGGTCAAATCTTTCACATTTATGACCACATAACTGCAAAACTAATGACATTCCCATTTTACTTTGTGTTTAGTGCTAATTAGCAAATGTAAGCATGCCAACACGCCAAACTAAGGTGTGCTAAAATGTTGCTCAAAGCACTGCTGTGCCTGAGTCCAGCCTCACAGAGCTGCTAGCATGGCTGTAGACTCTTCGAGTCTAAACATAAAAAAAAAAACAACTCCTTTCCTAACCACTTTTCCTTGGCCTCGACAGAAAACGTCGCAAGGTCAAGGAAAGATGTAAAGGAGAATTCATAAGGACTTAGGAAAAGATAACCGCGGTGCCAAGAGAATCAAACTGCACCTTCACTAAGCTATGTAATTATGCAATGCGGATGTTATTGACATGGGTCTGCCATGGTGAAACTACAATGTTCTGAAGATGGACTACAAAAAGCACATGTTAGATTTCTACGCCCCGTGCGTTCTTACATTGTTGTTTAATGCAAGCTTTATGAATGTGGACAACCTGGTAAAAAATATTAATTCATTACCAAGGTTGTAATTGAAATTTTAAACAAAGGAATACGGGCAGCCAGTCACAAAAGTGAAATGAAACGTTTCTCACATTGAGAATGGACCTTTCCTTTATTAAGGCAGGGGTTTCAGCGTCTGTGACTGAAGTAAAGTTAATTAAAGATATCCCTAAAGGCTGTAAATACAGCAATGCTTAAAATAAAAATATATAACTAATGCAAACTGAGCATAGGTTACGCTGCAACATTAACCTCACTTTGATCATTTTACAACAGCAGCGTAAAGTTCATAGTTTGCCTGTGGGTATCACATTGTTGAAAGTTAATGAGTAACAGTAACTTATATGATGATCTGCGTCCCTTGTCAGTCACGATCGTTTGTTTTTGTGAACAGCTGAATGGTGCGGTGCTTTAAATGCTCCTGCTGCAAGGAATTGTGGGACAGTGTTATCTCCTTTCCTTCCGAAAAGGAAAGTCCAGTGTATCCTATGCTAAAGGAGACAAGATAGGCAGCACTGAAGCTCATTTCCTTTGCATTTAGAGAATCTGACAAGCTCTTATCATGGCTGCCACTTAGATACTTCCGGGCCATTCCACTCAGTCAGAAACCTTACTAAGCAGAAAGGACTATTTGACCGCGGCCTTGGTCGTGCTTTCTCCACCTTGATTGCACAACTCTTTTTTTTTTTTTTTATTGACAGTGAACGTGACTCACACCCGAATCTCACGGTCAGTTTATTTCTTGGCAGAGCAGCAAAAACATTCTTTGAACCCTGTGAAGCAATTAATTAGATTGCCCTATGTGATGATATTTTCTGGAATAGTCTACAATGGAGGGCCTTAATAACACCTCCTCAGTCATTGTTTTGAATGTTAACTGTCATTCTTAGCTGGCATTAATGAATTTATCTGATTCAGAAGAGTCAGATGTGTGATGGCATGAAATTCGTGCATCATTCGTGCATCATCTTGGTGACACCAAATGATCAAACATTAATGTTACCTAATCATGTTCATCCATGACATCTTTTGACAGTTTTAGTTGCGTTTCAAATCATCACTTCCTTTTCAAATCAATGGAAACATTCTTTGTATGCCTGCAGTTTTTTTTTTTGCACTGACGATTTCCATGTGTTTTTCCTGAAAAGAAATCTTGACGAGGGCAGCAAAGGGTTAAATCTCTTGGCTCTTGGCTCATGCCACCATGTGACTCACTGAGACTTCACTGTGACATCTGTCTCTTCATACAGGAATCTGCAAAGGCGGAAATCTACCAGACAAATGGAGAAACAGCTCTGTTAGCTGCTTATTCATTCAACCTCCCATTATTATCTGCCTCAGTGTTGGTTTGACTCCTGGTCGTGCAGCGTAATAAATACATGGACCTCCTTTGATGCAGTTACTGTTACAATAAAGATCAATAGTAGGAGGTTTGGTTAACAATAACAACACGTTAAGAATAGCACCAGATTGTCTTCTCCCTGGTCTTCTACGCCCTGGTCTTTTTGTGGTTTCCTTACACTTCACCTCAGGTGCTACATGGCTGACATGTACAGAACATGCAGAGTTGTGTCGTTCATACCATCTGTGCGCCTGTCTTTCCAGGAACAAACATGCTCATCTCAACCATGATGTTCTTCTATACGTGGTTCACATGTAGGATTCATTGTATTTGGAGCAGATGGAGAGGGCTGCAGGCGGTCGCACATAAGGCTGATAACATGAGCTTTGTTGCAAGTAAGTGTTTTTTCAATAATTTTTTTTTCTTTTACTTGAGTTTGTCCATTTTAGGATACTTTATACTAACAATTGAATACACTTCACTCGGAAATATTGTACTTTTACTCCTCTACATTTATTTGACAGCTGTAGTAACTAGTTACTTCGCAGCAGTGGTGAGAGAAGTGTGCACATATCTCAATTAACTAAAAGCAGCAGTATAACAATGTAAAAATACCAGTGTTCGAAAGTAATAAAGTACATTTACTCAAGCACAGTACTCTTTTGAGGTAGTTCTGAGGTCATTAAACTTTACTTGAATAATTTCATTATCTGTTACTTTCTACTCCACAACATTTTAGAGGGAAACATTGTAAGCTTTACTCCACTATATTTATTTGATAATGAATGCATCAAGAATTATAATCCAACAATATCATTCATAGTACTATATTTTAAATGTGTGTATTTTTACTAACGTAAGGCTGTGAATGCAGCATTTTTACTTGTAACTGACCATTTTTACACTGTGGAATTGCCACTTTTACTTAAGTAAAAGATCTGTGTACTTCTTCCACCACAGAAAAAAACTGTACAAGTACAGCTCCTGTATTCAAAATGTTACTCAAGTAAAGTTCAAGTATTTTCAGCAAAAGTAAAAGTACTTATTATGCAGAAAAATTTCCCCTGTGAGTGTTACATTATTGTTCATCACATTATTCAACTATTATTGTGGTTGTTTGAGTGTTGTGTTGTATCTGGTGAAGGTGAAGCTAAATTGCACCACTTTATCTATAGTTGATTGTTTAATGTGTAACTGCTACATATTTTATAAACTGATCACATACTTTGGGTCTAAAATCTTAATCTGTAAAGTAGCAACTACAGTTATCAAATAAATGTATTGGAGCAGAAGTATAAAGTAGAATACAGTGGAAATACTCGAGAAAGATACATCAAATTTGTACGTAAGTACAGTACATGAGTAAATGTACTTAGTCACATGTCACCACTCCCTATGAAAAAGCTTATATAATATGATACACTACTGTACTTTAAACTACCTATCATTTATAAAGTGGGTGAAATTGGCTCCTCTTCGACCAGCTGCAAATTTAAAATGCTGCTTACACATTAATGTATCAGTAGTAATAATCCAATAATATATTGTACAATACTATGACACTGACATGAGCTGTTTATTCTACATAATGAATACTTTTACTTTTATTTCTTTAACTACATTTTGCCTGAACTTCAATACTTCTACTTGAGTAAGAGTTGCAGGGCTTTGCAGGCGCATTGGAATTCTTGCACAGTTTTTTTTTTTTAAATGAGAAAAAGACCTTAAAAGAAAGGGGATTAAAAGAAGAAATAAAATAAAATTTTAAGTAAATAGAAATTGACATAAAAATAAAAAGACAGAAATACAATACAGTGCAATGTTTTATATTGTGGTAGGGTCTAAATACTTCTTCCACCAGTTGGGTAATGCATAGTTTCTAGTGTGGATCTTATAGTGTGCCTCTACCACGCAGTCTCTGGTTTCAGCGGCAGGTGTTGGCCCTAACTGTGTTTGATTCTGTGATGGACAGACCTGCACATTTGCAACCTTGTCCCTGCGTTTTGATATGTCCCCCCAGGTGCTGCTGCTGTCTCTGCCAGTATCCTAATTTGATATTAGTTAGGGATTACCAGCAAAGACAGAGAGAGAGAGAGAGAGAGAGTGAGTGAGTGAGTGAGTGAGTGGTAAGCCCATACTTAGCCAGAGACTGACCTGAAAAGTGCTGGCTCTCTCTCCCACTCCCTCAGATACCCCACTTTTATATTTCCATTACTGAATGTGCAAGAAAACAATACTTATGCACAATTTACATAGTACTTTTAGTCCTAGAGAAAGCCTACGTTTATATTTCATTAGACAGTCAGTTTCATTAGACAGGTTTAGGACTCGGGCCAGTGTAGTGTAGTCCCAGCCAGCCATTATGTAAGAAATGGCACAGTAAAGACTACACATGAACTAAATTAAACGGCAGGTTCCCGCCAAGAAGATCTCTTTAAGGGATTGACTTGAAACGAGAGGGGTTCAGGAGCCACCCCCACATTTCCACTGTCATGTCATGTAAATCCCAGGCTGAGGATGCCTATAAAGTTTCATAAACACCGATAGCTGCTCAAGCTTATCAACCAGGAATTCTGTTTATCTCCCTGCTCTGCATGGAGGCTCCTCTTGGAAGTGTGTGACAGTCAGAGGCCTGCCCTTAACATAGCCACGGTAATATGGGATTAAGCCTTATTATCTTCCCTTGAAGTATTAGCAGGCGGAACACAGAAGAGCAAGTGAGGAGTGGTCTTATTAGTCAGCTTTGACTAAGACAACAGGCTCTCTTAGAAAGCTGAGTAAATACATCTGGCCCACGCTCACACGAATGACAAAGACAAGGCATCCCAAGCTGCAACACGAATATCTTAGGAGTTATATTCATCAGAGTAATGTCTGAGTGTTCACATCATCCTTTATCATGTCTCCGTCTTGTTTGTATGTTTGTGTATCGTTCGATATAATGCTCCACCTGAGGTGAGTCACAAGGTTGCCAGTAGAGAACAGAGCCAGCTCTGCAGAGAGATACAAACAGCGTCTGCATGTGAGACAGGATTACACTGTTACCATGTGACTGGTCTGCCCTTAGACAGACCTCTAACAAAAGACACGCTAAATCTATCCAGGAAAACAACCTCTGGCCCTGAAATCCCCAGTGCAAACAATCAGACGGACTTCTGTGAGCGGATGCATCAAACCTGCTGCGAGGGTGACAAATCGTGACCTTGGACGTCTGTGTCGGCTGACGCTTTGTTGAAGAAAGTTCTTTTTAGTACACAAAATGACAGTATTACTTACTGAGTCAGATATTTGCCCGGAGACAACCATTAATCTGTATGCTTTAAATTTAGACACCAAAACATTTGGTCACATCATCATCAAGATTTTCACTGGCAGATATGAACTGATAATGCACTTAAAAAAGTTTTACTGACAATGCAGACAACAAAACAATGAAAAAGAAGCATTTAGAAACACTTCTCTGTCAGTTTGTTGATGTTTTTTCTTCCTTCTTCTTCTTTTCTGGTCTCCTTTCTGCTCCCAAATCAGCTTCTGCTTTTTTTTTTTTTTTTTGCCGGGACAAGCTGTACAGTTGTTATTGTCAGTGAAACACTATCGTCATTGTGTGTCTGCAGCCAGTGGTGTAGCATAAAAATCTGGGCTTTGTACATCTGCAGCCTCAGTGGGCCCCCTTCCACTTTTATTACATCCATTGTCACGCCTGTACAAAGGCCTGAATCGACAAGTTAACACATGCATCCATGGTGATTATTACTGTTTATAATACATTTAAGAATGTCTGCACGAACTGAAAGCTCAACATATTTCAGTCCTCTTTTCTCAACATAATGTTGTTACTGTGTAAAGCCTTCACTGTGAGGTTTTACAACGAACAGTATTTCTGTCACAGTTTTTTTTTTTTGGTCCTCATTAAACCCTGAATATAAGACAAAAGGTGGAAAGCCATGTTCCTCTGGGCCCTACAACGAGGGAGTATTTCTCTATTTCACAATAAAAGACTTCACTGGAATCATTTTTAATTTGCAGAATTAAGGTGAATTAGTTTCCAACATGTGCTAGCCCAGTCTGAAAAACTTTTTTCAAATTATAGCACCTCTAATGCTCCAAAGTCGAAATAAACCTTAAGTTAGATACTGTAGAACCATATAATTGTACATTCATGAAATGGTCTCCAAACATGATTCTTGCCAATGAGAGTTATTTCACATTAATTGTTGTTAACATGACTTTGTCATAATGGTGAGGATTTTTTTCTCTGCAGGGATGCCTGCTATTGTAACTTGATACAAGCTAGATGAAGCTTTCTCTCCCCGTGTGTGTTCAGCTACTTTAGATTCAAGGATGTTTTTTTGCACAGTTACAAACAGTTAGCGTCCAAACTTGCATTTTTTTCAATTCACTTTCCTGTTTCTTGGCCATTTCCCCCTCAGGCATCAGAAAGCAGTTGTACTGCTGACAGAGCTTTTGTTCTCTGTAGGGTGAAACGAACCATCACTGAAACTTGAGGGGACTCAGTGGCCTTGAAATACACTTTGCTTTATAAGACTGACACAAACTGTTGCTTCTAAGGCAAATGAGGAAATACGGAAGTAAAAGCATGCACAGCATAAAAATAAGGAACAAAGAGGCATTTTATTTCCTCTAATTTAATTTGAGTTTATTTCCTTAATAAAATTGCACAATGTTTTGCAAAATTTCTGGTTGAATATAAAAACAACTCCTTTGGTTTGGTAATTCTCAACATTACATGCCTTCACTCTCTGTTTTTGAATCAAGAATACAGTTAGATTAGTCCTTCAAGAGCAACTTTATCTGTATAGTAAAGACCAGAGTCTCAGTTACCAGTAGACGAAGATTGATTTAGATTATCATCCATGATGACCTTTTGATAAACACATTGTGACTTGTATTAGGGGAAACCATCTTGGCACACCTTGAGAGACACTTTACCAGCAATACCTGACATACAAACACGTGGCCGTGCCATCTGTTTGGCATGGCTGATGCTCCGGATTAAGACAATACTCCACCACAGTGAACTATATGCACAAGTCTCGCAGACGTGCTTCATTGGCATAGGGTGGAAATATTTTATGTTGTATGATTATGTTAAACTATTGTCAAGACCAATTTTTTCGGCTGCCAGGTTGTGAAAACTCACTCTGGCTGGTTTGACCGTTTCACCATTTATCTCTAAACAAGACCAAAAGTTTACAGCCGTGCCGAGCAGCACTGTGAGGCTCTGCTTAGACATAGTAGTTGCTTTGAGCTAAATGCAGTATCTGTGCGAAGTAGGTGTAAAGCAGGGGCCAGCAATTAGATTAAACGGTGGGCCAATTTAGTTTTACAGGCGAGGTGAGATGCAGCCCGTTGTCAATACTTTTTTTTCTTAGCAAATTTTTATTTTGGAGTATCTTATTTTAGCGAGTTGCAGCAGCTTGGCAAAAAATGACTCAAATGTATGCTTTGTGTTGCACCGCAAGACTTAAAATATAATTGACAGTTTATCCACATTCAGTAAACAGTGACCTGCTTCATTAACAGATGAATGAAAGTACTCTGTTATGTTTGAGATGCAAATCATTGATTATATGTGTCGTAACAAGGTTGTGATTATTGGGACTTACACAGGCCTTGTATTTACATTGTTGTCAATAGTACATTTTTTAGAAATTATGCAAAGGTTTTGATGCAAACTATGAAAAGGAAAACTCCAGTTTTCATCAAGGACCAAATAATCCTGTTGGCTGGCCGGGTTTGGCCCACAGGCCACTTTTTGACCCATTTGCAAACATTTGCTATTTAGCACTAAACACAAAGTACAGCCGAGGCTGATGGGAATGTCATTAGTTTTTGCAGGACTTTGGTCATAAACAAACAGACAAACTGAAATTTTGATCTGATGATGGTGCTAGATAAGAAATTAGGGGATCATCAAAGGGATTACAATATGCCCTCTTCACATCAGATATTTTGACATGTCATATGAAAGGCACAGATGTAAATAATTACTGCTTCAGGGTCCTAGTGTTGTGCATACTGGCTCAATGTCCCGGCTTACTGAGATAACTGAATGGAACGGAGCCATCGTTGATGTCATTCGTTACAACTGTGCTTTTCCTGCTCTCACATGTCAAAATGTCTGGTGTGAAAACAGGCCGTTGCCAAATTTTAACATCTAATAGCTGTTGGGCCATCTCACCAAAAACCAGAAGTATGAACCGTGTGGTGGAGCGAGAGGACTAGTCAGAAGAGCACCAATGTCTTGAGGATCCATCCTCTTGGGAACACAAGTTTTTGTACAAAATGCCATGACAATCCGCCCAATAGTTGTTGAGATATTTAGAGAAGCTAATCACCTGCCACTGGGATTTTTCACAGCCGTGACACCCCAGCATTTGCTGTTATTACTGACTTCTCACTGATCTCTGAAGCATTAGTAAGTTATTGACTTACCGTTAATGAAGCCATTGAATACAGCTACTTTCGAATAGGGCACAGTTTATTAAGGGTTTACAAGCTGTAAATAATGGAATCATTAGTGGCTAATACACCATTTACTAATGCTTTACAGATCAGTTGCAAGTCATTAATACGAACAACTTTTGGGTTGCCAGAAAAAAACAAAACAAAATCCATTTAGAAACAGCCCATTAACATTTACAACTGCACACTTAAATTATACAGATAATCTGACTAGCTGATGATATGCGTGCAAAACCCGAAACAGTTAAAATGTAGAGACAGTAGAGTGAATGAGAAATATAGGTGATAAGAGGTGTTATTATTACATTTTTAAGTTGAGGAGTTCCCATGCTGACACCATCAACACTATCTTGCATCAGCGTGCCCTGTTTATGCTTTGGTAGTAACACGGCTGAGTGTTTCTATGCAGTAATAAAGCAGCTACAAATGTTAGTACGCCATTAATGAAGGGTCCTCTCACTTTTCTAATGAACCATTAGAAAAAGTTGGTTCAATTATAAATGTTAATAAACCATCAGCAAAGGGTTCTACAGTCCATCAAGTCTGCAGTTGTAGATGTTATTAAGCAGTTTATAAATCGGGTTTGGTCCAAATGTCGTGCAGCACTTTTCAAAGGGTAGGTGGAGGGGAAACAGAAAGCTGAAAAGACGAAAGTGCCATGCCGGAGGAGGATTGGCCACAATCTGGCAACACAAGAGTCGTTCCTTTTAATAACTGATCTAAATGCTGAAATAGCCATTAGTAAAAAAACGAATTAATTACAGCCTATAAACCCTTTATAAGTCGTGCCTTATCAGAAAATGGCGCCGTTTTCGTTCTTTTTTTTTTTTTTACCAGCATATTAGACATTCACATCGAAGGTGTGCGCGAAAATGTTCGCCGTGCTTCTCGCGCGTCGCCGTTAAAAAGCGCTGCGAGCGCACACGAATTCGCACGCAGACACGCCCCCGGAGCGGGCCGCGAGCGGCGCCGTGGATCTCGCCAGCTGTCGTCGCTCGGGGAAGGCCGTCGGGGCGCCAGGTGAAGGGCGGGCCGAAGGGCGGCTGTCGCTTTAAGAAGTGGTTGCATGGCGAAGCTGGTGATTTTCCACTCAAAGCGATATCGAAACGCGCACCGGCTCCCAGAAACAATGGTCGCGCGGAGAAATAGATCGCACTGTCTAACTCAGCGGTAAACGTAGGCCCACAGAGCGAGGAACAACAGGCTGCTTAGTAAAACTAAGGGGACAGGTAATCCGGTATTCTTCTTCACACGCCAAGGCAGTAAATGAGGTTTACAGCGTTTTTATTTTCAAACTCAAAGAAAAAGGTGCGATAGAAAAACCAAAATGGGAGCTTTTAAACGGCGTTTTTTTTTTTTTTTTAAGGCGGGTTGATTTTTTTTTTTTTTTTTTGTCATGTCACAGTTATTTTCATCTTGGACTGCGCTGACTCATTTCATTCTCTGATACAAACAGATCACCTTTGCTATTTTTTTTTTTTTTTTCCTGATAACATGATGCTCTGTCCCTCCAGTTTCCATGATGCTTCCGCTAAAGGAAAAGAGGGGAATCCTGCGTTTTGACCCCGCTTTGAAAACAACTTGAGTAAATAGTGTTTTGGTTGTGAAAAAAAACGCGGCTTTGGCCTTTGGACCCTGTTTCCAGTGTTTATAATCGATAAGACCCTGTTCCGCGTTTCTGTTTGGTCTTTTTTTGGAGGGCTGCTGTGATGCGTTCAGGCGCGCCCGGGCTTCACAGAGACGTGTGTGTGTGTGTGTGTGTGTGTGTGTGTGTGTGTGTGTGTGTGTGTGTGTGTGTGTGTGTGTGTGAGATAGGTCGGGTGAACTAAGACGTTTACCGGTTTATATCTTGTGTTTACTGGCACATACTTAACCTACTTCCTCTGTCTCCGCCCCGTCCAGTGTATGATTGATTGATGTGCGTCCTCTCATAACCCCAATTCGCCCTCTCAGCAGGATAAACCCTGAAGGGTAGGTGCACTTTTTTAGCTGCTAGTGCTGAAAATAAAATTCTCAAACCGGGGACCTTTCAGGAGTCTGTGCAGGGTTTCCTGCAAAATAATGAGTGGCTTATTAATATTCACAGTAATTTTAGCTGGTATTGATTCTGAAAATGTGACTTTCCCAGTTAAAAGGTTTAATATTTTTGTGTGAATGAGCTCATTATATGTATGTATGCATATATCTGTGCATACATACATATATATATATATCTATATACACACACACACATACACACACACACATATATATATATATATATATATATATATATACACAACATATGTGTGTGTATATGTATATGTATATATTATATGTGTGTGTGTGTGGGCACCAAAAGCCCCAGGTTTATTTGATATCATTTGTGTCTGAATAATTTGGTTAATGGCAGATTTGTCATTTGTGCCACTGATGTAAAATATCAGCTCTGACAGATCCGCAATCTTCCATCCTGGGCTCTGTGTCAAAATCTAGACCTGAATGTTTTAGTTTATATTTTGGTCTTTTGTTATAACGTTGTGCTTTTTATTGTCATTGTGTCAAGTAATCACACCAAAAGCTAAAGAAGTATGCAATGTTGCATTATTCTGTAATACTACTGTAAGGTTGAATCCAGCTATTATTTTCATTATAAGTATGTCTCTTTTTTAATAATGAATTGATTGTTAATTGTATAAAATGTCAGAAAATCATTAAAACAACATATTTACTTTTGTCTGACCAATAGTCAAAACCCCAAATATGTTGAATATTCTACAATAGATAAACAGGGAAAATGTGCAAATATTCACATTTGAAGAGCTGGTGCCAGTGAATTTTTGGCTTTAAAACATTTTTTTTTGCCTAAAAGATGATTAATCCAATATAAAAAAAAATGTTGCCAGTTAATTTGCTGTCAATCATCTATTTGAGTAATCAACTAATCATTTCAGCTCTACAGTCCGGGTTGGCTTCTGGCTGCCTGGGGAAATAATGAAACAGCCATGTACAGTGGGGCTCACTAGGAGCCCAACAACAATTTTTTGCCCCGGGCCCCCCATGGAGGTTAATCCTGCCTTGATTCACATACACACATATCTGCTCCTCACTTGCAACTTATCTGATCATCATAATGTGAGCATCGATTTTAGAGCCGAGATGCAATAAAAACCAAAACTAATGATTGAGGGTGGAAGACTGGATGATGTATTTGTAGGTGCCATTTTCAAAAATATAGATCCAGTTTGACCCTGTAACATCACCTTTATTCAACAATAACTAAACCTATCTCACAGGGTTTCTTTCTGCTTTCTCTCTGTCTCTCACACTAAAGTGTCTGTCAAAGGTTACATAATGAAAATGGTAAACAGAGCAGGATACTGACCAAACTATGACAGATTATGGTGTGGTGCAAAGCCAAGAGGTGTCAAAGGCGTGTGTGTGCAACTTGTCATCAGATGATCCCTGTCTCCCATTTAACTGTGTAAATCCTGCAGCGGAATTTATCGGTTCTTAATTGACTCTTGAATGCCAGCCTTTGTTGGGTCATTGTGAGCTCTCAGAGTAGTGAATGGTATCTGAACAGACCATGGACAAGCAGAGGAGACATATTACCTTATTAGGCATTGTTATAAGCTGATACTGTACTGGTTTACATTTCCCACATAACAAACCACATGTCATGAAAGAGCGGAGGACAGCGATTCGAAATGTCCCGCATACCAGAAATTAGCACAGCGTACTCATGAATAAAAATAGTTTTCACACAAAGATGCTTGGATGTGGCGTGGTGATGTGATGAGGGGCTTGTTAGGAAACCGTGCTTCATATTTTAGTGCTGTTTGAGTGAGTAAAAAAAAAAAGGGGGGGGGGGGCAGTAAAATTCCCTATCCTGTCTTCAGTTCATCCATTTGTAATATATCATAATTCAAGACCAATCCCCGGTATTGGACCAGCCCAGCCTTTCTATTCCTCTGACTTGTCCTCTGTGTCTCCAACATGAATAAGGAGTGTTGTGTGCTTGTATGACACACACTCGTCGTCACCCCCCCCCCCCCCCCCCCCGGCCCCACTCCCCCTCCCTTGGCTGTGTGTATGTTTGTGGGCAGGGAGTAGTGGCAAGTGGAAATTTACAGTCTCCCACGTTGGTACCTGAGTTGTCTGTCACATCGAGGCTGCGTCCAATCTCCACTTTGGATTTAATTGTCTTTAGGCAGGGGGCGGGCCCCACTGTCAGCTCCACTTCTTGTGACCCGTGTCGGCATAAAGGCATTCAGTACAGAGGAATGGTAACAGCCGAGGGAGAGGAACGCTATACATAGTCGCAGCCATGAAGGAAATGTAAGTTTTTTTTTTAAATTGCTTTGCTGGAGAGAAGAGTTTGAGTTTTCGGGTTGTGCATGTGTTTAGTCAAGTTTTTCTGCATTCATTTTCTTAAAAATGTCAAATCGAAAGCAGTTTAGTGCTTCAGTTGATATTGTAAGACTTCCTTTGTATGTTAAAAGAGATATATAGAGAAAGGACAGATATATATATCTATATATATATATATATAGATATGTATATGTATATAGATATATAGATATATAAAGATGTATGTGTATATATATATATATATATATATATATAATATAAAGATGCAGATATTATTGTTGTCTTTACTTTTCATATATACAATAAGCAGAAAGAGTCAGTGATTTCAATTGTACATCAGTAAGAATTTTAAGATAACTGATGTGCTGAGATATGTGGGGGTTTTTTTAAATAAAGTTAAGAAATTTCTGGTGAAGTATGGCTGGGTTTACTCCTAAGGACGGTTGGCTTTAAGTCTTATCTGACGGGCAGAGAGCCTCCTAACACCATGCAGCCAGGTGAAAGCATTCGCTGAGCAGACGAAAGTGAAAAGGGGGGGCGACAGGATGAGAAACCGAGTGGGCAAGAACTGATCCAGTTATGTAAGGAGGTTTGAGAATGGAAAGCGGTTCAAGCTGACTTGTCATGCATAACAGGAAGAGAGAAATCCTAGAAAATGATGGGAGGCAGTGTGCACACAGGGGAATGGAGGGTTGTTGTTCAAGTGTTAATTAAGTGAGGAGACACATCATTCCCAGAAGGAATGTGAGAGGTTTCAGAGTCTTCTTCTTCATGTAGTTGTTGGCAGAAATGCCCATTCCTGCGAGGTCAACGTTGTTATTCTTAGGTTGTTATTCTAACGTAAAATATGCTTATCATTGTCCCATTTTAAAAGTTCCACTGACAGTTTTCCCTTTTTTGTTTTCAACAAAAAGAGAACTCAGTTTAATAGTTTTAGGCTTGACACTTTTCTGTACAAATTGTTCTTTTACCTGAGCTTCAGTGAACAAGGCCATCTGAATTTACTTTGTGACACGCAAGGGTTAAGGGGAAGTATTTGAAGTTGCTGTGCTGACTTCGTCTCTGAAAAAAAAGAGGAAACATATTTCACTAGTATTACAAATAATCTTGTAGAGCTTAAATCACATTCAGTCTTGACATGTTTTACAGAATTATTCCTGCCCTATTAGGCTTTTTTTTTCTCTTCTTTGGCTCATGCAGGGAAATAGGATACCTCAGTCAGTAATAACAAATCCTGTCTTTCTTGGAAAGACGGTTTACAGTGTAAACACTTTGTGAACTTAAGCTGCTGTATCTTCCTGAGAGCAGCCAGGGCTTTGGGAATGCAGAGGGATATCTCCCTCTCTAAATTTGGATTACGGTGGGCTGACTCATTGCTGATACAGTGGCATATGAGAAAGTGAAAAGAAAAACTTTCCTTCAGGTTCAGGCAGGGTCTAATAGGCGTGTATCGTGTCCAAACATTCCCTTCCTTTTCCTTCAGTGACAATGTGCCCCCCTCTGAGCAGAAAAATCCACCCTGAGACACAGAGTTAAGTCAGAAAACATAGTACTACATGTCCAGCAAATACAAAAAACTTAGGTGAATGTGCAGATGCTGTCACCAGGTGATTGTCTTGCAGCTTTGGTACTGTTTCATCTGAAATATAACATATAGATGTTTTTACTTAAAACCAAGAAAATCTGTTATCTTTAGTCTGATTGACTGAATAATTGAGGCAGATAGAGAAACACATTAGGTATTCTCCCTGGTTGATTGCCCTGGTATATTGTATATTGCACAAACCATTGTGAGACTAGCGTTGGACTGGGTTTTGTACTTTATTGCCAGCTTCCATAGCACAAGGCGTAAGACATATGTTTGCATATGTTTTTCATTTTATAATTTGATTTTGCTCTACGTTTCAGCGTAAATCAACTCCCCCAACATTTCTCCATCCTAAATGACCTCCATGCATCAGTCGTTCAGATTAGCAAGATTAGCAACATTGTACTGTATATCATGTACTCACACAGCCCGCTGTAACGCAATCAGGAGACGGCATTATCTTCCTAATGCTCCTCTATCTGTGTCTTATCCCTCTCACCTCCGTCTCTCTCTATTTGACTCTGTCTCTCTCCAACTATGTGTCCTTTTCCTTTTTGCTGTCCTCAGCATGGCACAGAAAGAGAAGCTCCAATGTCTGAAGGACTTTCACAAGGACACCCTGAAACCTTCACCAGGGAAGAGCCCAGGCACGCGGCCCGAGGACGAGGCCGAAGGCAAGGTTCCTCAGAGGGAGAAATGGGCCAGTAAGCTCGACTTTGTCCTGTCTGTGGCCGGAGGCTTTGTTGGATTAGGAAACGTCTGGCGATTCCCTTACCTTTGTTATAAAAATGGTGGAGGTAGGCAGAAGATACACAACAGATGCCAGAGCCGAACATGTTGTGATGATTGTAGCAGGACGATTACTCTGAGTTGATTCATTTTCTGTATCCATCCTCCAGGTGCGTTTCTCATCCCTTACTTCATCTTCCTATTTGGGGGTGGCTTGCCTGTGTTCTTCCTGGAGGTAGCACTGGGCCAGTACACCTCTGAAGGAGGGATCACCTGCTGGGCCAAGCTCTGCCCCATCTTCACTGGTTAGTCCACACTGCACATATTCACATACGGACACAAAAATAAAGGTTCTGCATCACAGCGTAAATCTCCCCTGACAAGAGCATTTAATATTTAATTCAGGTAAAAGCCTCATTTGTCCGAATGAGAATTCTTCCCTGATTTTCTTCCTATTTCAGTCCAATGTTCATCATTCAGACATGATGTTGGGCTGAGGCCAAAAGCCGCCCCAAGTAGAAAGTATACATACATACACCCCAAACATACATAAATATACAAAGGCAAAAACCACATGCTTGAAGCCGCTCCAAGACATAAAGTCATCCTTGGATCGCAGATCTGGTTTGTATAATGGATTGATGAGTTCTTCGTTGCCATGGAAACAGACCAGCAAAAAAATAAAAAAATAAAAATTAAAGTTGCCTAGCAATCAGCGCAATCTCATGCAGCAGGTTTGCATGGAAATAACAGGATCGTCTTTGTTGACACGGAGGTGCAGTGTGGATCCACGTGTTTCGTTTAGCTTACAGAACCTTTTAAATACAGTATGTCCTCTGTGACAGCGTTGTCAGGGTGGGGTTCTCCCACCAGCCTCTTGACCAGAGATCACCATAAGCTACTGATACTCTTAAGATCCCCCGGGGCTTCTCATTACTCTTAGGTGCAGCCCGTCTACCTTTGAGCGACAGCTGTAACGAAGCACTGAGGCGCCGCACCCTCAGCAGCTGCCGTGATGCCCTTACTCATGTTCACACGAGTAACGTAACATGAAAAGAGAGGAAACTGTGCGTCGCCGGATCCCTAGCAGCTGCCGATGGTCCCCGCTATTCAAGGAACGCTGGGGCTGCTGCCTGTCCATCTGGTGTAGCGTCTGGCACGGCAGAGAAAGTCCACAAGTGGCCGCGAAACTGGCCAATCACAAATCTCCCCATTGTTCCTCCTGTCTTCACGTGTTTTTATCACACAGTGAATTCACGACTTTACTCAACACACACCAACACACTGCAGAGTGCAAATACACACACACAAACACACACACCTGTCACAGCACTGAGTTGTCTATCCATTTGCATTTGGAATGTGGGAATGAGGAGGTGGGGGCGACAGAGATGATGAGTTTAAAAATACTCCGAAGCAATGGAGGAGTACCGGGGATTTCTGTGTCCAGGTTCATGGCAAAGTCATCTAAAAATAGCAAACAACACTAAGGACATTATAACAGTAGATAGTAGAGCCAGGGAAGTTGATTAAGAGTAAGTTGTTATGTGTTTGTATTAGCCTGCTTTTAGAGTTGCTCAGCAGCATTATTCATCTCACTTAAGCAGTTTAATCGTTTACATAAAGTCCTCCTTTAAAGAGTAATTTAACCACAGGCAGCTGCATAGAGTGTGCTCCATGGCACCTACAACTACACCCACCAGTGATGTCACAGTGTACTGACACACCCTGGAGTACACTTCTACATCATTGCAGAGGGGTGAGAAGTTAAAATCACGGAAGGTCAGAAAAGACAAGATTTTTAGCCGCTGTGCAAGCGACCATAATCAGTACGTTAACAACAATGGATCACGTGACTACTTTTAGGGTATGCAAAAGGTATTGGATGTGTAAATAGGCAACTGTATACTATCACGTTCGCCGTGTCAATGGACGTGGTGATAGTATTGTAAGTAAGTGTTGTGGCGATCGCTTGTATTTGCTGTCGACGTGGTAAAAAAAATCAGTTACTGAAGGTGTAAACTAAGCCATCACACAAGAAAAAGCTTATTTGTAATATGTGACTGTTTCAAAAGATTAGAAATGATAATGCTGAGCTTAGCTGGGTGATATCTTGAGCTGACGCCGCAATCTGGCCTCTCGCTTTCTTGTCTCCAGGTATTGGCTACGCCTCTATCGTGATCGTATCTCTACTTAACATCTACTACATCGTGATCTTGGCCTGGGGTCTCTACTACCTGTTTCAGTGCTTTCAGCCGGAGCTCCCCTGGGCTAAATGCAAGCAGCCCTGGAACACAGAGCACTGTGTGGAGGACACAGTCCGCAAGAACAAGACCCTTTGGCTGGCAGCCAACATTACCAACTTTACCTCCCCTGTCACTGAGTTCTGGGAGTGAGTTTTCACTGACAGCATGCCTAACTGACACACACACACACACACACACACACACACACACACACAACATACACACATGCACATCTGAATACACTAAAGTAACACTGCCTCTTTATCTTGCTTGGATAAATTTGTTTGAACAGGCAAAATTCCTGCAAAAGCCACCGTTTACTTTTATAAAGTACTTTCAGTTCTCTGACAGTTTATTATAAACTTTATTTGAACCGCACCTTTCATAAATCACATGCAGCTCCAGGTTTTACTTTGGCTGTCAAACTTAACTGAAATACCAAGTGTAAATCCCAGTGTTTTTCATGCCCGTTTGCTTCGTTATATGTTTGAATTTGAGGACAATTGATCACAGCAAATGGCACTCAATTACAAGTGTTTATGCAGCATCAGAAACTTAAAAGGCTCCTGCTTCAAAGCTTTTCCAAATTATCTTGTCAACATTTTAAGTCTATTCAGACTCTGGACAAGCAGCAGAGCAGCAATGAAAGGCCAAGTCATGTGCCTGTTTGATTTCCACTTTTATTGTACTCTTATTTGGTGTCTTGTAGTAATAGTCTGGACATGACCTGCTTCCTTGGGCGTGTTTGAAAATGTGCACGTTAACCTTTTCTGTTTTAATTCCCACAAACTGCCATTGACCTGTGCCTCTGTATGCTCTGCAGACGCAATGTCCTCAGTATCTCCTCTGGGATCGAGGACATAGGGCCCCTGAAGTGGGACTTGGCCCTGTGTCTCCTAGCAGTGTGGGTTATCTGCTTCTTCTGCATCTGGAAAGGAGTCAAGACCACTGGGAAAGTGAGTGCCAAGGCATATACACATCCTGTACTTATTGTGTTGCCTGGATGCTGCTTGGCCTTTACTTTTTACCCTGACAAGTTAGTGACAAAACACTGTTGCCCAGAGAAAACCCACAGGCTTGGAAACAAGGTTGATTTAGTTAATTTAGAGACACAGGCCTCCATGCTGTCCTGGAAGTTACTTCTTGGCCAGACTTTCTGTCGGCTGCAAACAGTTGACTGACGCCCCTTAGCCCTCTTTCTGTTTCTGTTAGCGGGAGAGAAGCTGGGCCTGAGCCAAAAGGAGAAACTATGTGAGGAAAATGATTAACCCTACTGAGAACCATCTTTGGGATTATTTCTGTATCTTACAGATAGTCCATTGTTGTGATAAGTGTGCTTTAAAATGATCACCCTTTATTGTTTAACCAGATAGCAGTTCAGAAAGTGAGAAGCCTTCATTCAGTGTTATAACTGCTTCGTGCTCTATTGGGCATGCACTCTATCTCAAATCCCTATAATGACTTCTGTATGCAGTATGCATCACTGTTCACAGATCTAAGCAGAACAAGAGCACTGTTTCTTTTGTCCAGCAGTTGGAAAAATTTGGCCTAGAAATGAGAACTTAAAAGGGAAGTAGTGTTTATTCCATTCTACTGCATCTCAAGGTTTATGAGTCATAGGTTTTGGCTAATAATTCCTTTGTCCTGTCTAGGTGGTGTACATAACAGCGACCTTCCCTTTTGTGATGCTGATTGTGCTGTTGGTTCGTGGCGTGACCCTGCCTGGGGCAGCTGAAGGGATCAAATTTTACCTTTACCCCAACCTTACCCGCCTACAGGATCCGGAGGTACGATCGAAAACTCTTCCCTTTTCGCTCTTACCCCTTCGTATCTTCTACATTTCTGTCTACGGGTATTAAAGGAATCGCTGGACATTTTGAAACATACCCTTATTTGTTTTCTTGCTGAGAGTAGATGAGAAGATTGATGTGATTCTCATGTTAAATAAGAAGCTACAGCCAGCAGCCACTTAGCTTAGCTTAGCATAAAGACTGGAAACAGATAGCTTGGCTCTGTCAAGTAACAGAAAAGTAACAGAGTCCACCTACTATCTTCATGTTTTAGCATATGGACAAGAGAGTGATGCCATTCTTCTCATCTAACTCTCAGAATCTAATTAAATCACTGTAGTGTAGATCTATGTTTCAAAAGCCAAGGATATTATTTTCCTTTTCTTTTCTGTTCTGTTATATAATTTGATTACATAATTTCTCATGAGTGATTGAATTAACATCAAAACCAAGTCGATATATATCAATCGGCTAGCCCCCATGTTTCTATGTGTGCAAACGCTGAGGTGCTGAAATAAATGAGATTTGACTATGCCTCATAGAGTGATATGCACATGATATGCATGAGATTTCAGATACAATTATACCCTGCTCAAGAGCTATTGGTATGTTTAATATGCTGTTGTGACTGTTGTAGCTCTATTTGATTAGTGGTTGCAATGTTTTTTATATTTTATATTACCCACCTCTGCAGCTCAACTCAGCTATGTTGACCTAAGTAGCATCTTTCAGCTCATTGTTTTGGTTTTATGGCCGTCTATTTTACTGTTTCGGCTCTCAGGGTAAATTTTGGGGCCTATGTTCCTCTGGAAACACGACTCCATATTCATGCTTGCTAATGTTGCTCCATGCAACATTAGCAACCATGAAATGCAACTTAGAGGCGATGATATGTTAATGCTGTGTTCACATCTTTTTCCCTTTTCTCCCAAGTGGCCAAAATCAGTTATACAGGCTTAATCAAATATTTGCCTTCTCAGTGTGTGCAATCACTTGCACTTTTGATTAGCTGACAGTCAGGAGCTCATGATGAAATTTCCCCAACACATTTCACAACAGGTTAATTTCTTCTCATATGAAAAAAAACTGTGGAAATCAGTGCACATCTTCCTCTGTCTCCTCAGGTGTGGATTGATGCAGGAACCCAGATTTTCTTCTCCTATGCCATTTGCCTGGGAGCCATGACGTCACTGGGGAGCTACAACAAATACAAATACAACTGCTACAGGTGAGTTGTACTTCCGCTGGGGGGAGTGGGACTGTGGTAGTGACAGCAACTCGTGTCAGAGACGGTTGCGTGAAAAGAAAATGGGAACTTCGGTTCCGCCTGTGTTCATTAACAACCTCCATGACATATGTGTGACATAGGGACTGTTTGCTGCTGGGAGGCCTCAACAGCGGTACCAGTTTTGTGTCTGGCTTCGCAATATTTTCCGTCCTGGGCTTCATGGCACAAGAACAAGGGGTGGACATTGCCGATGTGGCAGAGTCAGGTACGAGGGTCCAAGGTGATGGCAGCAGTGATGGTGGGCGCTGCTGCCAAAAAAGAAAAAAAAGAGAGAGAGAAAAAAATACAATTGGAAACTTAAAAATCAGTAGGACAAACAACAGGAAAATTTAAACAAGGAAAAAAAAATATGACTACTTATTTAGGTCTCTGAAACGATGATGCTGAAATGTATCGGCAATTGCACACTCCTTGAATAAAAGCTTCAAAGAAACAGAATTGTTACTTCAGTGTGAAATACGGTATGTTCCACCTTTTTGAGGAAAGATTACATCGCATCGGTCAAGTGCTGTGTGTTGTAGCTTCATAATGAACTGCGGTGTTACAGAGCTCCTGCACTGGGCCATCATCATTATTACAGGTGCTTCAATGGCACAGGGTGTCCTCATGCGCCACATTCGACCTGCTCACGTCATTTAGTAGCTTTACACTTTTTGACCAGGGGACATTGCTAAGAAGATTGGCTCCCTTCTGTATGTACTCTACTGTATGTGCACTGGCACCCTGAAGTGATATTCTGCACTGCACTGTAAGCCCAGTTCTGTTAACAAGCTGTGGATCTCCTGAGCGAGGTGGACGCCACCGGTTCTGTTTCTGCCTTCCTTTATACTCTATGTGGACTTTGAAGGAGATGTGTCTTCTTTCAGCATGCCTACTCTCTTCAGTTAATGTTAAACTCTTGCTATCTTTGAGACTGCAACTTGGATATAATCATCTGGGATACCAAACTACAGTTGTATGGCAATGACAGTAGTTCTGTGATGGACATACTGTACACAGAAATAGACACACATAGAGTGTACATACATCTGTACATACAGCTGTTTAATTGAGGCAGTAATTTATGTGATTGTTAACTTTGTGTCTCATGCTCTTATTGTATCCTGTTGAACTGTTTCACGGCTCTGCTAAAATCCTCATCTGCTTTATTTAGATTAGATCAGACTCCACAATTTTATTTACACAGTTAGTAACAGTACAATGAAATACAGTTCAGCATCTTACAAGATAGTGCAAACAGTAGCAAAAGTACATATGGAGATATATAAAGATAAGCTAGTATACAGAATGAATAATAGACCAGTGGGGTTTTCTAACTGTAAGGATGTAACTGTGATATATACATGTATAAATAATATACAAAATGAAAAAGCAGCTGTAATACTGTATGTACAGTATAATATGTCAACGTTAAAGAGATAATACTTACAGTTGAATACAGTAAGTAAACACACACAGGACACCTGTAGCTTGAGAAAACCCTCTAACCAAATACACAACACTCAATCTAGTTAAATTTATCTCATGTCTTTCAACTGTTGGACAAATTACATCATATTTCCTGTAAATTACTGGCAGCGTCAGACCCTTCTCAGACTCTCTAGCTCAGTCTTTACATTATTTTTTCCGATCCCCTTACAGTATGTCGTCCAAGCTGAAATCAGATAGAAATGTTAATTCTGTCCTCTGCCCCTTGTCCCCATCCCCACCCTTTTCTTCTTCCAGGTCCCGGCTTGGCCTTCATCGCCTACCCTAAAGCTGTGTCCATGATGCCGCTGCCAACCCTCTGGGCCATCCTCTTCTTTATCATGTTGCTGCTTCTGGGCCTCGATAGCCAGGTCAGTATTGCCACAATGGCTCTGCTGTCAAGCTATGTACAGAATAGATGTTTGGTGTAGTGCCCATTTATTTCACACAGACACCTCCCAGGAACCACGGGTTAGTTGGCTCCTGCCACGCCCAATGTGTAAAAGACATTTAGTGTCTCTCTGATCCATATCTAACTTCACCTAGGTATCAGATAACTGACAAGTAATGCAGCCTGTTCCAACAAAGGCATTTTACTACCACATTCAACTGCACTGTGTGAGGATTATTGCCCTTATAATGCTCTGTAATGCAACAAATTAAAATTTTTAGAAGTTGATAGACGTTTGCCAAACATTTGGTCAGAAGAAGTCATTATAATAGCTTGCAAGCCATTATCTAGCTTTGATAGGAGGCAGAGCTTTGATTAAGACAAGATAATCTACGTAGACAAAACATAAGTGTGCACCCGAGGGATTCTCCGGCTATATCACATTTCCTGCCTCCAAGTGTAATTCTACTCTTGTGCTAACTCAGTCCTGCACATGGGCGGCCAGTTGTCTCAGCCAACTGCGAGATCTGCCCAATACTTTAAATTTGAGCGCAATTAAATAGTCATGAAAGTGCGGCAATTTAGAAAGGGTCCCAGTGACAATATGTGTGTGTGCGTGGGTGCCTTTTTCGACCATAAATTTCATGCCGATTTGTAGTCTTGAATGCTATACATTGTTAGCATCGCTCACACACACATGCCGTTGTTATGTAAGGGTTTTTTGTTTGGTTTTCATAAATCAAAAGAGCATGCCCTTGGTGCATAAAGACACTGCAGTTTGATAAATGGGAACAATTTCATAATTTTTTTATGACATTATGGAGCTTATGAGGCAATGAGAAGACACAAGGGAGCAAGAGAGGGACACAGGCAGGGAAATGGAGATGGTGATTCACTGTTGTTTTGTTTCTGTTGTGTCTTGGTAGCAACAAATCAGTGTTGCAGAGAGAAGCCTTGTTTAAATTCTCATTACTGCCCAACAAAGACAGCTCTCTTTCTCTAATCACTGGTTTGTAGAGGCAAAAGAAGAGCTGCCTGCACGCAGAAAGAGACACAGATTGTTTTTTTTTTTCTCTGAAAACTTAATGGTTGCTTTTGTCCCCACAGTTTGTTGAAGTGGAAGGACAGATCACCTCTATTGTGGATCTGTATCCATCTCTCCTCAGGAAGGGTTACCGGCGAGAGATCTTTATAGCTGTGATGTGTTTCATAAGCTATCTCCTGGGGCTCGCCATGGTAACGAAAGTAAGTTCACCAGCAGTCTCTTCATCGAGCCTCCGCTCTCTTCCTTCTGCTACTCATCCTGTTTAGAAAAGGAAAAGAGGCTCGGCGCATTCGGATCAACAGCAGAGATAACGCCACAGACTTTCCACTTGCCTGTCGGCTGTTGCATTGTTAAGACCAAATATGGCTTCCTACCACATTCACCACTCACATCCTGTGTGTCTGAATGGAACAAGCTGGAATGCTGTTTTCCGTTTAGCCGTTAACCGTGCTTCAATGACGTCTCAGCACCTGTTGAACTCTGCTTCTATTGGTGGAGTGCCAGCATTCTTGTGTACTGTTTTCAACACCCCCTTCCCACTCTGCTTTAGTGCCCCCTTCTATCTCTGTGACTTTTTTTCTTTCCACACAAATCAGAGAGATAATTAATGGACTTTTCTGTCTTTTCCTTTTTCTAGGGTGGCATGTATGTGTTTCAACTCTTTGACTACTATGCAGCCAGTGGTGTGTGCCTTTTGTGGGTTGCATTCTTTGAATGCATTGCTGTAGCCTGGGTTTATGGTAAGTGGGAACAACTCTATGTGATAGATTTCTGTAGTGTGTGTCGTTTTTCAAAGTAATGATCCCGAAGAGCTGAAAAAAAGCACAAATGATCTCTATAGCGGTAAACAAAGGTGTCCTTGTGGTTCTTTCCACGCCAGTAAAAAATACGTTCAACTGCATATAGGGGTGTGGTGAACGAGGTAGCGTGGTTTACTAGATTGTGATTGGCTAGCCATGGTTCCCTCCCACCAGATTACACACTATCATTATTACTGAAGGAAAGTATATTTAGCCTAATAAGAAAAAACCTTATTCTAATGAAATCAACCCTGCTTCCAGTAAAAAACTTTAACTTTGTTAGCTTTGTTAACATGTTTCTGTTTACATGAAGCCATCTGATTCCTTCAATTACCATAAATCATTCATCTGACATTGTTCTGCAACCAATGTATCTAGATTATGCACAAAAAAACACCCTGCTATTCAAAACACTAGTCGCTGATTGCCTGTGATGATGCCCCCGTTGTTGAATCACACAGAACAGTTGCACCTCTTCACAGTGACCTTTTTGTTGTGGGAAAATGCAGGCTCTGAGTCCTAAACCAGTGGTTCCCAACTTGGGGGTTGGGACCACACAAAGGTGCATAAAATAAATCTAAGGAACTGCGACATGACCAAAGACCCTGGTAACATATTTTCTTAATCAACTTGTTATTGTCAGTGATGGGGTCCTACGTGTACACATGATTTTCTGCCAAAGTTAGAACAGTTTTGTGTATTTTACATGACAGATTTGTGTATTTTGGTTGTGCTCTTCACACTTCTTTGAAGTGCTAATATATTAGTTGTGGGTACAGTATCTTTGCTTTTGTTTCCAGGCCACTGTCAATCAAATCTGCTCAGACCACACCCACACTGTCCTAATGAAGCAGATTAGTACTTTTTTAAGTGTTAAGCTCATGATAAATAATAACTAAGAATGTTTTTTCTAATCTTTAACCTTAAATGTTGGTTATACTGTATATTCATTGATATGTAATGTTATTTAAAAACTAAATATTTACCAAATAGGAAAGAAGAATTTCTCCTACACGAAATAGGCTATCTTTATTATGTATATCATATACTTTAAAATAGGTTACTTCTCTCAAGTATTAACTTATTTCTTGTGAAATACTGGTGAGCTTTACCTCCAATAAATCACTCTTTGGTTGAATTGCTCACTGCCCATAGACATATGCAATCTATGACAAGGTGTCGTGAGTACACATCGCTTGACTTTGAAGGGTCACAAACCAAAAATATGTGTTCAGACGACTATTGGAAGCTTTTTTTTAAAATATTGTTACAATAGATAATATTGTAGCAGCATCACAGAAGATCTTAGTAGCTGCTGGGCTTTGCTTCTAGCTAGTTTAATATAGTTTAGTTTTAGTTTATTAATCAGCAGTAAATGAGCCACTAGTAGCCTAGCACGCTAATTTTCATCTGTATTCCCTCACCAGATGTTAAAACAAACTGCAAACTGAATTAAAGAACATATTGCTAACATGTACCAAGTAGCATAATAACAAACATCAGGCACATGTAACACACAGTACACACACAACACTAAACAATGCAATAAAACGTTGTTCACTAAAAATCAACACCGAGGAAGCATGAATAATGACCTAGTAAACAGTTTTAACTGACAAAGCCGAGACTGTTGATAGTATATACAGTATATGGTACATGGCCCTGTGGAAATATATGCTGCAGTTTATGGCAGACAATAGAGATAAAGGGCTCGTGAAGCTTCTAATTTCCAAAGGTAGATATGAAGGTCATTCTACAACAGACAACAATAACGTGTACATTAGAGACTGATGATAACTTATCCTACAATAATCATTCAATTGACAAACTTTGCTAAAACATATGCAAGGGCTCATGTCATTCTTTATTCTCTTTATGTTGGATAGGAGTTGATAATTTCTACGACGGAGTTGAGGATATGATTGGCTACAGACCAAACGCATGGATGAAATGGAGCTGGACCATAATCACTCCTGTCCTCTGCATGGTGAGAGATCAGAGTCAGTTTATTGTCTTGGAGGGTTTGGAGATACTGTTGTTGATGTCATGTGACTAATGTTGATAGGACGACTTTCAAGGTCACAGGGAGTTGTACAACTTGTACTAAAAGCAGCATGTGTTTGTTTCCTAGGGCTGCTTTGTCTTCTCCTTAGTGAAGTACAAGCCCTTGACCTATAACAAGGTGTATGAGTACCCTGACTGGGCCATCGGTCTGGGCTGGTGTTTGGCCCTGGCCTCCATGATCTGCATCCCAATGGTGATGGTCATCAAGATCTTGCAGTCTGAGGGACCCCTGATCGAGGTGAGCTAACACAACCCTTCAGTGCTTTTAAAAGAATAATTTGACATTTTGGGATTTACACTTATTTGCTTTCTTGCTGAGAGTTAGATTAAAACCACTCTTTGTGTTTTTACGCTTAATATGAGGCTAGAGCCATGAGATGGTTAGCTTAGCATAAAGACTGGAAACAGGGGGAAAAAAGCTGGCCTGGCTCTGTCCAACCGTAAAAACAACAACCTACCGGCACCTCTAAAGCTCACTAATAAATATGTTACAGCTTGTTTGTTTAATCTTTAAAAAAAATCCAGGTTTAGAATCACGTGAGCAGTTGAGCCAGCTGAAGTCATCAGTGGGCTAGTTTTCTGAGGATTACATTCTTGTACTGTAGAAGAAGGTAAACAGTGAAGAAGCACATAACAAAACTTAACGCTGTGAAAAACTTTTCAGTCAGCCTGCCATGGTTCTTCATTCTATCACCTCAGTTCCGTTTTGACAGATTGTGATTGAACAAAAAAGCTGGCTAGCTAGCTGATGTTAATTTTAGATAATGCTAGCTAACATCCAGTTTCCACAGAAATATCAGATAATGGAGAGGACACAGCTAGGTGCCATATTTTAATTATTAGACACGACAACAAATGTAATTTTCAGTCTTGCTTGGACAGCCAATACTGGTCAGCCGACAGTAAACATGCTAGCAGAATAGCTTGCTACCACCGTGGGTCACATTGCCTTCTCATTACCGTGAGGTTGCCAGGCAGTCAGGCTAGCTGTTTCCCCATGCCTCCTGTTTTTATGCTAAGTTAAACTTATCTGCTGCTGGCTGTCGCTTCATACTTAGCACATAGTACGTGGTATTGATTTTCTGATCTTACTCTTGGCAAGAAATAAGTGTTTTACTCTAGCAGCTAGCAACTAGGCTAGCTGTTTCCCAGATAACAAAATTATTCTGGCGAATACCTAACTATTGGTGTTTTATTCTGGCTCAATATATACCCGGTTCCTTGGCCCAAGCCCAGGCAACATACAGCATGACTGTCAGATGCTACTTCCACATCTGGACAAATCGTCCCGGCTGTCAAAGAACACTGGAGGATAACAGCTGGAATCAGCTCATATGTTAAAGTGTATGGACCAAACTCAGGCCGAGGAACCAGGCATATGTTGGACCAGAAGTTTAATTTTGCTATCTGGGTTCCCCCTGCTTCTGGTTTTTATGCTAAAATAAGATAATCTGCTGCCAGCTACTGACATGAGAGTGGTATCTACCTCTTGGCAAGAAAGCTGCATATTCTCCAAAATGTTCAAGTATTCTTTTAATAAAGAGTGCATGGTTTATATATACACTATGCTTCAAAACTGACATATTTCAATATATATATTGATTTCAATATATATATTGAAATGTCACCCAGTTTTAAATAAACATGACTTGAATTATGTAACATCTTCACAAATACAGTTATATTGTTGAATTATGATATCTGCCATTTTAAATTTGATAACTGTCAATTTACGCCCTAAACTGCCCCAGTTACTAATGATCGTTAGTCTAATCTCTCATCTCCTTCCCTCAGAGGATAAAAGCAGTGGCAGCCCCGGCGAAGTCAGGCGTGAGCTCGCGCCCGAAAGAGTACAGCTTGAAGGGCAGTGAGCTGACACAGCCCCTGGACCCAAATGGGAACAATGGCTTGATCAAGCCCACCCACACCATTGTAGAAACAATGATGTGAGCGCTCTCTGTGAGAGGAATAAGATTGATGTGCTTTCTGTGTTATTATCATATTTGCTAACTTTGATAATGGTAGGTTTACATTGTCCAGTATATTCACGTTAGAGATACTATGGTTTGATTTCTATGAAGAGAGTTATATATTATTGTTGTAATTTTTTTTCTCTTGCAATTTTATTTTCTTTTTTATTTTTTACTATATCAATATTGTTGATGTTACAATTGTTGTTGCTGTAGTTGTCACTGATCTCAGTTTAGACAGTATTTTGAGATAGAACATGTTAAATGTTTACTACCTTTCATGTCGATTCCTGGAGAGATGAGGAATTTGCTTTTTTTTTTTTTTTTGGTGTAATAGAAGAAAAGATGAAATTCTCACTTCTCATAAATTCAGTAAACTAAATAGGTAATTAACCATGCAAAAGGTAGAAAACGTCTAAACACCCTCACGTGATTGTGGCATTCTTGTTGCCCAAGCTAATTTCTAATCTGTTGTTGTTGTTGTTGTGTATCCCGCAGTGAAAATGAATGTACCTCCGCTAGCGGCGGAAGCAAGCCACCCACATCTCTCACAGTACATATCCATATCATGTTAAGTGGCAATATGCATTGTATCGAGTTAATTTTGCTTAACATCCTTGTAAGTTACAAGTTCAACAAGGCTTTGGCCAAATACTGTGAGAAATGCATTCATAAGAAGATACATACTCAAAAACAGCCAAGAGAAAAATAATACAGAAGAAGAGACAGCTAAGGAAGGAGAAGTAAGGAGAAATGGGAAGAGGCATTTTTAGAGTATTTGTACACTGCCTGTGTGACTACTATAGTCAGTCCCAGTGCATTTATTGAAACCTCTCTTTGCACTTTATATGTCATTTCACCTTTATTGTAGTATTTGTTGTTATTGTTGCAAGGTATTGCAGTTACATTTGCAACACATTTCAGGAGGAAATATTTTTAGCTTCTAACTTTTTGATATTGTAAACTTTGATATACAGTATCTAGTTGTCTCCATGCTAAGACAATGACGAAATAGAGTAGAAATCTGATATCAAATATTCTGATTCTTAATTAGTAGTAGGACCTGTGAGAACATCACTCAAAGCAAAAACATCACTTCTTTTTCTAATCATCCCGACAGCTCTCTCCATTGTGCTCATTTCAGTAGCAGAACTACCACTGGATTCTAGTCTCTAATGTTCACTTTAGACATTTGTATGTAGATTTTGAATTGTTTGTAAATCACATATGCCTTTTTGTAACAATTTTATACTATACATCATATGAACACCATCACTAATTAATTATTTTACTGAAAATTCAGCATTTTATTTTCTAAATATTGATTACATTGTGAGCCTGGATTACATTTTTCAGTGTGCAATATTCATTGAAGCAATGGCATTCTCTGCTCATTCAAAATGCATCAGCAAATTCAAAGTCAATTTAATGTTTATTCACAAAACAACTCACACAATTAAATGTAAAGTCTGAAGGAATTGTTATCCTGAAGCATGTGCAGGAGTCACCACAGTTCTGTACAGCTTTGTCCATAGAAATCTTCTTTGCTACTTGGAAGTTCAAGTGTACCAAAGTATTTTTGTCTCACAGTTGTCCCCTTTGAGATGCACATTGCATCATTCTATAGAGATTACCAATAAACATCTGTTTCTTTGGATTTATTTGTGTTAATAATTATTTTTTTCTCTAAATATCTCTGAGGCAGTTATACATAATTACACCTTCAAACTGAATAAATGGCCATCTGTACATTTGACACTAATATACACTCAGTGGCCACTTTGTAAAGTGCACCTGTACAATGCAATCCAATACAATTGTACTGCCATAAAGTCGACTTTTATTATGCCTCTACTCAGTTTTTGTTAACACTATCATAGATGTATTAATTCAATTATACTGTATGTTTTGGAATTGAGAGGACAATAATAAATATAAAACTAAATATACACATTTTTGACTGTCATCAAAAACTGAACCACATGAGCTTCGTGAAGACAGGTGTTATGACGGGGAAGTTGTATTGGATTAAATTAGATTGTACAGGTGTGCCTAATAAAGTGGTCACTGAGTGTTTTTAATTACCATTAATGTGCTTGAGTCAAATTTTGATTTTTAATTTATGAGGCCAAAATTATTACTAAGTGACAGGACAGACATTTTTTTGTATAGATATTTTGAATGACAGGGTAATTTTATTGTGTGAATCGTGTACCAAAAAAACACGTACCAGTTCCTGCTGGTACTTAAATGTACAGGAAGTACATTGGAAGTTGGTCGGAATTCACCTATGCAGTGGCCTAGAGTTTAATGTGTTTAGTCTCCTGTAAGTACATCGCTGTACATCCAAAAAGATTAAGAAAAGAGGAGTCCTCCGTTATTCTGAGATTTGTATCCCTTTTCCTCAAGCGTCCTACCCCACAACCACACAGAGGAACCCCAGCACCCCCAGTAACCCATATATATTACTGTACAATCTTCAGAAAGACCTCAATCTGAGTTTGGGAGATTTCACCAAAGCCCCCTTACGTTACCTTACTGTATCCCTGTAGTTTTGGTAGCTTATCATAACTGTGGAATACTATGCCATAATAGTTTATACTGTAGGCTCTGCAGAATATCAGACTTGTTGTCATTTAAGTTTTTACCAGTGCTATACCTTGAAGGTACCCGGTATTAACAAAAATACTTTGTGCTTTCCTCTAAAATGCCCAATTAATTCCCCCATCTTCCACTGTACCTGCTTTTAAGTACAAGTAGAAACTAGTAAGTACTCGATTCATATAATGAAGTTACCTTGTAAATTGTGGGCTGTATCATAAACTGTAACATAAACCGAAACATTTCATTCTAACCATAATAATCATGCCTACATACCCAAAGAGTTGTTTGCTAAATGGAGATCTCACAAGTGTAACATTGCAGAAATAATTTAAGAGACTGAATTTCAGCACAATATCATCTTATCTGTCTTTGCAGACATCCAGCTCAGTGTCGTTTTGCAGCGCCTGTATATCATCGCAGCTCTTAATTTTCAAGGTTAACTGCACATGCCAGGTGTTGCGTGCATGGTTACTCTGGTTTAAAGGAAGTTGTTGCAATTGACTTTGCCCACTAAACACTGCTATCTATTATTTTCAGAAGACTTGGACTATGAACAATAAATTTGATTTTCTAACCGCTTGCAATCTCAGTCTTCATCAATACTGTGTATTTTGAGTAAGTACCACTTATACCAATCACACTACATCTTGATTCCACCCCTGAAATAGCTATCTATATTTAATTGAACATCCTACACTGAAGGCCACCATTGGCATCCTGTCACCCACCTCTCCCCACTGGGACAGCTCATTGACACTTGTCCTAAATTTTTCAAGGTGTTTGTCCCACCATCAATCTAACGCCCCCAGCAGGTGGGAACTGCATAGAAATGTTACTCACAAAGATGGGATTGGCTTATTTGGGCATTTCTCTAGTGTCCCACTGTCCGTCCTAAGCCCTTGAAACACTGAACCCCCAAAGACTTTAATTCATGTCACCTGCATTATCAACATAAGTGCAGAAGGATGCAAGGGCTCCAAATGTTTCAAATGATTTTATGTTCACTTTTTGAACATAAAATCATTTATTATTATTATTTATTTATTTATTTTTTAAATCAAATCCGGAGAAAACAAATGCCTTCAGGGAACAAATTAGACACCAATGTGTTCTTTTCAGTTCTTTTACGGATTCGGGATTTAAAAACATGTATACTGTAATGAAATACAAAGAAACACAGTGTTTAAATGCAAATTTTACAACACGCTGTTGAGTAACCAGTGCCACATCATCTATGGTTTCATAACTTTATTGTCATAAAAAGAAATACATTTCTTATTTAATAATAAATTAAATAACAAAAATAAAATAATATCCAATAAATCTTTCAAGTTCCTTTGAACAGATTCCCAACATATACAGGGAGGATGTGGAAATCAACCAAAAAAACGTGCAGCCACATTCAGTATCACAGCTTACGTGAAGACACTACTGTATGTGCATGTACTGTAAATAAAAAAAGCACTGCATACCATGATTCATTATAGATTCAAATAAAGGTACAATACAGTAAATGAATATAAAACCTTAAAAATAGGCCTCAGATTGAAAAAAGTTAACGCCCCAAGGATGAATCAGTCTCTAAGGCTGCTCTAAATAAGACAGTGCAACTATCTCAACATGTTCACATCAGCCAAGACATGAGATGAAACAAATGTTTCTTGTTTCCATAGAAGCAGCTTGATAAGCAAGCCAGATTTGTTACACAAATTCTTTATAAAAAACACAATTTCATGACCAAAAAAAAAAGAAAAAAAAAAAGAAAAAAAGGGAGCACTCTCACAAAGATCCAGTCGGCGCAAACGGATTACTCCAGTATTTTTATATTACAAGGAGGAGCTACGCGCTGAAGACAAACCTAATGCATGCGGAACATGCTTCTAGATACTGGTAGGAGAAACAGCTACTGCAGAGAGTAACACACTTATGATAAATCCAGTCACATGTGGAGGGAAATCATTCATCAATGAAAATTGAAAGGCATTTCATCCTCTGTTTTGGTAAAGGATGTGATTCACTTAAGGAAGCATCAGCGATAGACCAGACACTCAGAGCCACACAGTGAAAGCGAAATGTGTGTAAAAGTGCAAGGGAGACTTGAACTCGTCGATCATAGATCTAAAGGGGGGGGGGTGTCAATAGAGAAATGTGGGTTATGTGCAAAGGTAGTGATACAAAGAAACGTGCAGAATGTGAAACTGAAAACAATATCTTTGTAAACGTGTTTGAGTCATCAGGACGGTAACAAAAAAAAAAAAAAAAAAAAAAAAATCCAAAAATGCAACATTATCTCTGAACACTGGAGTCTCTCTGGAACCATTTAGAAACTATTCATCCGTCAAAGGACACCTACTTTAAAACGGAAAGGGTAGAGTGTCTTCACAAGCATTCATGGTATTAAGATATAAGGGGCTTTAAAATATAGTTAGTGACACTTGGCAAGTAGCAGAGAGCATTCTGTCTATTTGGAGGCACTGTCCCTTCTCTAGGGCAGGCAGTGTGGAGGAGAGACTGGAAACGAGGGCAGTGAGCCAACACGTGGCTGAAATAACTCAGTCCACTAACGCCCGATGTGTCAGTGTGTGTGTCTTTTATATGCATATAAAGGATTGCATGTGAGTCTTTTGTGCACAACAAAGAAAATAACCCACTTCACACAACTGGGTTGATCTTCTTTCAATGAGAACATGAATCCAATTAAAGCAAAAGATCGTAAATTTATCCAGTGTGTGCGCGCGCGCAGCGTTCGACTCTCTCCAGAGCTGGGACGTGTGTGTTGACATCCTGGCTCCGTCAGAAGCTATGACTCGCCAGTTATATAACTCTACATGTGGCTTTGCCTCTGGAGAGGGAAAAGGGGGGGAAGGGCCACCACTGAACTGCATCATGTGAACACAGTGACTAAAACCAGCGAGAGTGAACACATGCATTTGTAACTTTGTGAGCGAGAGATGCTTTCAGGCGGTGGAGAGGGGCTGTTTGTGATTGTGCGTTTGAGAGGATTCTCTGTGCGCTGAACATCATTGTGATGGTCTCTCTGAGAGGTACAATGTGACAAAAACCTAACCTGGCGTGACTTGAGTGTGTGAGTGAGTGAGTGAGTGAGTGAGTGAGGTCCCAGCACTACAGTGTTTCAACAGCTAGTGTTTGTCTTTGTGGTCACACGGCGATGCTGTTGGTCCTGTGTTCAGGAAAACAGGACAGGGAGTTTGAGGGGTCGTCACAGTCGTCGGGCAGCCCGGTATCTGCTGCTGCCAGTGGATTCCTGCTAATGACCAAGTTCAGGCAGTCGCCAGTCTCCATAATTAGGGGCACAGTTAGACAACAGTCCAGGTCCCTGGTCCTCACACGGTTCACCTGGAAGATTAGCATCAATGAAAACCATCAATCAACATGCTAACTGCATTCACATTTGTGTAGTTTGACACTTTGGGAAAAAAGAATTATTGCTCTATTGGCAAAAGTTTCATTTTAATTTTTTAGCAGGAATAACAGCAGACCAATGAAAAGCACTACCACACAGTGAGGCCAAAGCAATACAATAGCGTGAAGACAAGACCAACAAAAATTACAGGTTAGGCAACATCCTTCATATATAAGGTCTATTGTTTTTTTAAGTGAATACTTCACTGACATTTCAAATGAATGGGCAACACTTCACTTTTAGTGCCCTATTTAGAATTTATAACCAGTATACAAATAATAATAAATTGTTAATAAACTAATGTAGTTCTGAGCAGATGTACATGTTTATTAATGTATTTGTCAACAACTACAACTACATTATAATGTACTTGTAGCCATTTCTTGAATGTTTGTGTTCTACTTAAAAATGCAAAATGCAAAATAAGGGGGAGTAATGGAAGTGTTAACCATGTATACAGAGACCGGTTACACAGCATTTGAAGAGCTGAGTTAAGATATCATTTTGATTCGGAGGAAGGTAATATCTGTAGAAATGTTTAAATTGTTAGGAGGAGGGAGTATGTCTAATGTGATATTGAGTTTTTATTTCTTTTTAAGTGCAGAAAAAGGATCTTAAACCAAAGGCTAATTATCAAAAGCAGGTATCGAGTTCATTTCATTTGTAATAGCTCTGGTTATTCTCCCAAGTCTTGCAAAGTTATGTCTTGAATGAATAGTACAACGTAAAGAAGGGAGAAGGCAATTATATAATTTATCATCCAGACTGATAGGTATAAATGCTCATATGGAAAGATGAGAAGATTGGTACCACTCATGTCTATCAGTTAAATATTTATGGAGGCCTATTTCCGCCAATGTGAGGGGGAACAAAATCCTGTAAGTCATTATAATGACTTACAGGATTTTTTTTCCCCCCGCATCACATTGGGGGAAAATGGACTTCCATAAAATATGAACTGCAGCCAGGAGACTGTTATCTTAGCTTAGCATAAAGACTGGAAACAGGGAGATAAAAAGATTCTGCCTACCAGAACAACTAAAGCTAATTAACATGTTATATCTCATCTATTTAATCCAAAAACTGAAGTGTAAAAACAACAGGTTGTGGTTTATAGGGTTATGTGCCACATTATTTCTTGGCCATCTGCTGTTTGCCTGGAAACATCACAATAATCTCACAATAAAATGTTTATGCTAAAATAGTATACAAACTATTTTTCCTAGCTGTTTGTCCATGCTTCCAGTGTTTTAGGCTATGCTAAGCTAACCTTCTGTAGACATTTATTGGATGCGCTTAGCTAATTAGTGAACTTTAGAAGTGCACAGAGCCAGGCTAACCATTTTCCCCTGTTTTCAGTCTTTATGCTAAGCTATCCACGTCCTGACTCCAGCTTTCATACTGAACGCACAGAGTTGAGAGTTGTATTGATCTTCTCATCTGACTCTCAGCAAGAAAGCAAATAAAAGTATTTCCCACAATGTCAAACTATTCCTTAAAAGATGAGGTTTATAAACAAAAACAGTACCTGAAGAATGCGGTCGAAAGGCTTTAAACCTGCCTGGTCAGCTGGGCCATCCGGGCGGATCATGTTGACATAAACCCCTTTCTCCAGGAGCCCGTCGGATACACTGAAACCAAAGTCATGGCTCTCAAGGTCTTTCCTTATTGTCACCTGAAAACCCAGGGACCTTAGTGTTACAGATTGTACAGCACAGTACATATTCATAAATATCTAGAGGCTTCAACACAGATTTAAGACAGGATGGTCACAAATATAGCAGAGGGCTAGATACCCTGACTTTTAGTCCATAGAATAAGTAAAAAACGATTGGATCCTACTGCATCCTCACAAGGAAGCTAGTCAATAGTAGACTTTAAGTAGATCCTGCTGTCTTCTAAAAGCCGGCAACTTTCAAACTCCCCATCTCTAGTTTCTAGACATGCTTTACATTAAAAATTTAAGAAGTCTCCAACCTTAAGTGGAGGGAGAACATGACAGAGTTCCCTCCAGAGTCTCAGAGGATATTATACAACCGTTTTTACAGGCCTGGCAGTACTCCCCATGACTACTAAACAGACTTTGATGGAGTTTCTCTTTAAAAGCCAGCCCAGGCATTTAAAATAAAACAATACAGAGTACTAAAACACCATGCAGTAAACAGCCTCACAATGACCCATGGAGAAAGAGTAGACCTAAACAGTTATTTTGTGTCGATTGTATTTTAAAGGAATAGTTAGACATTTGGGGAAATATGCTTACATGCTTCTTGCTGAGAGCTAAATGACGAGAACGATTCCATTCCCATGTCTGTATGTTAACTATGAAGATGAGCCATAAAATGGTTGGATTAGCATAAAGACTAGAAACGGGGGACAACAGCTAGCCCTGGACTCCATCCAACGGAAATAAAATTCGAATGCTGGCACCTCTAAAGCTGACTAACATGTTCCTTATGTCTTCTCTCATGCGCGCAGTGACTTTCTACAGTGGATTTTGCTACCTTTGGACAGAGCCAGGCTAGCCATTTCACCCCCGTTTCCAGTCTCTATGCTAAGCAAAGCTAACCGGCTACTGGCTGCAGCTTCATCCCAAACAGACAGATCTGATAATGGTATCGATCTTCTCATCTAACTTTTTGCAAGAAAGTGTATTTCCGTAAAAGTGTTGGACTATTCCTTTAATCCAGTGGCTAGGTGAAAACCCTGGGTGTGGACATATCGTAAAATTAAAGGCGTACCAGGTATTTCATAACGTCCTACAAACACTTACATACACATTTTTACTTTAGAGTTTTAGTAATTTTTGCAAAGTCATTGTGTTGTATTTCTTTGCAGGTGTCTACACCTCCTGTATACACTAAATAGTTACAGTATCCACAGCCACATGCCTCCATATCATTTGTTTCTCTCTGGATTTGCAGCTACACTATAACATTGTCAGCAGTTTAACCATAACATAACAAGAAAAAGCTTTGAGGTGGGACATTACATGTCAAGCTCAGATGACTTTCCATGATATCAAATGTGTCAACTGAAAATATTTTTAATTTCCACACTGCAGGACAGCAATGTGCTCTGTTATTATTGGCCCAGTTTCATCCCAGTCAGTCAGTCGAAAGTGGCACAATGAGATGCACAGATGACAACAAACAGTACACAGACACAGCAGGAGCACCTGCTCAGGTAGTGTTGTGTGTTTTTGTCATACACACGGTGCAAGTCCTGACTGGCCAGGATTCCACTGGGTCCAGTTACACTGTCCTGATGGAAGCCGTGAGTCAAGTGGAGGAGGAACGCGGGTACAAACTTCATAATGGGCAGACTCTCTCAGGACACTGTTGTTCGTACCTTGTTCATCAAGCTGTGAGTGCAACTGACTGATCAGTCAGGGAGGACGGGAGCATCTTTATATACTGGGGAACAGTAATGCAGTTTTACAATCCAGTGTAAGATCAATCTGATGATCAACACTGATGTTAGAGAAAAAGACGAGCACTTTTTTCCCAGGTCTCACATCTAGTTTTCCACCGTTCACGACATAGCTATTGTAAAAGGACATATGGGCTAACACCACATTCACGCAATGTCGTGAGAATGTGAAGAACAGGAAAAACAACCCCTATTCCAACTTGGAAGAGTTCACGCATTATTTCAAGGTGGTTAGCCATAGGGCTAATGATATAAATGTGCAAACCTTGTAGTCACACCAGATAACACAACAAAAGTAGCAAAGTTAGACTGTTTATGTATTTGTAGCAGTTAGTTACCAGGTGAAATGAACAAATATGTACAGGTTTTAGCTCCAATAAAATTAGCTGAATCCATTATATTAGTGTTAGGACTGGATTTTACTTTGATATAACTGCCAGCAGTGTGTTTACATGTCTGTTTACATGTCTGTTATTCTTTTCACCAAGTGGGAGTTATCATCAGTGTCAAAAATTCCTGATGTCTCTGACTGAGTCAAGTCGGAGGCTGGTGTTAATGTTTTTATTCCCCCACTCGGCTGCTTGTAATTACAGTTTAAATTTCAAATATGATATGATATATGAACGTGGCATAAGCTTGTTGGTCCCGCCTGTACCTTGTAAATCCTCGGTAATTAAAAAAGCTGTTTACAGTGTAATTTAGTTTTAATTTGTTACTTCCTTTGCACCCACCTGTGGGTACCAAGTAAGTATTTCATCAGTACTTCTTATGTACAAAATATTTATACTGTAATTTAAGGGGCTTTCATGTAAAGCATAATCAATCTTTCCCACATTTTAATTTTTGTTGTTTGTTTTTAAAACTAGTTATTCTGATGAGAAATGCTTAAAGTCACTCTCTAACTGAACTACCTTGTGCAGTGCCAGAGTTGTAGGGGACAAAATATCGCAGGGGTCCCCTTTACCCCTGGCTGGTACGTCTCTGGCTCCAGTCGACATGTTCAGGTTGCTTTTGTTCTTAGAGTCGGCAGAGATTCCCTCCCTCTTAATCGGACTAATTTCAGACTGAAAAATCAAGTCCTCATTGGTCTTGGTCTCCTCTAGGTACAGACTAAGTGTACTGCCTGTCATGGATGCCTGAAAGAGTGCAAAAATGAAAGGGATTATTAGAGCATCATGTATTAAAAAAGAAAAAAAAAAAAATTTGGACAATCAAAAAACACACACAACTGTAATCTCCCATGCAGTGTACACAGTGCCTGATTAGAGGCAGAGGCACTGCACAAAAGCCTCCCTCGGTCAGTATGGCAGCAGGTGCCTGGCCTGTCTTGTCAGATTTAATAACAGATTACAGTGGGGATTATCATAATGCTTCATCTGGCACAATCATGTATTCATAGAGACCTGTCTAAGTAAGACAAAGCAGATGGAGGAGGAGAGGACACAGGAGATCCGGGCCTACCTCCAGCTCCCTGAGAATCTCTGACTGGCCGCAGGTCTCAAGGTCCTGCAGAGCCTGGGACCAGAAGCTGTCCTCCTGGTTCAGGGTGCCATGGCAACGAGGGGGGCTGACGAATCTATGACAATGCAGGAACCAGAACATGAGAGCAGCCCTGTAGTCTGGAGGCCGGTACTGCGTACAAAGGCAGCATGGGAAATGAAGTTTTTGGGCTGCACGCTGGAGAGTCCCTTTGAAAATCTCTCAGGACCACAGTGAAGGTTTATTTGTAAATTCTCTCACTTGTTGCAGCTCAAACGCTGAGGAGTCCGCTAGATTAGATAAAGCCTTTAAAAGAGTTCATGTATACAAAAGTAACGTCACTCCCCCAAAAAAGCAGAAATTCAAAAGCATGTGACACAAAAGTTCAGGGAAAAAAGAAGTCAAGTGTGAAGAGACAAATAAGGCTGATGTATCCTTGGGCGCTTTAGGTGCTTTCTGAGGAAATGTTTTTGGTTTGGACAAGGGGTGACAGAAAAAGATGTGACTATGTGAAACACCAAAGAGCTCGTGGGCTGTTAGTAAAGCAGATGAGAGAGAGAATACCTGAGAAAGAAGAGAAAAGGACAGTTTGGAAATGCACAAAATGTGAAAAGCATACAACACAAAATGAAGAGAAAATAACTCAGAGTGTGCAGTTTGCTTTTGTCAATGAATTCAAAAAGGGCAAAAGAAGATTTTATTGATACACAGTGGCGGAAAAAGTACTCAGATCCTTTACTTCAGTAAAAGCACAACCACAACATGAAAAAATACCCCATTACAAATTAAAGGTCTGCATTCAAAATCCAATTTAAGTAAAAGCACAGAAGTATTATCAGATAAATACACTTAAAGTATCAAAAGTAGAAGGACTCATTCTGTAGTAAAAAGTCCCCTTGACTAATATAATATGATAGTTTTAGATTTTTAATACCGATGCAACAACGTATAAGCAGCATTTTGCTGTTGTTGACAGTTGAGGTCGAGCTAGTCTGTCTACTTGACATACAGCTTCCAAAATAGGGCTCAGGCCCCTCCCAAAGAGTCACAAGATAAATCTGAGGTTTTCAAGAGATGATTAATGGGAGAGGACAGAAGAAATAACAAAGCTCTTCTTCGATTTAAATGGAAACATCTGAGCTGTTTAGAGGGAGTATAACTGTTGGTAAACTACTAACAACTCAGACATCTGTAACATGACAAGGGGCCCAAAAACAAACAAAAAGTTTGGAACCACTGGTTTAATCTTTAACAATGTGTTGTATTTCATAAGCTTATCATATGTTTTTGTTCATGTGAAATATTAATCTGAAAAGTAACTACTAACTGTAGCTCTTAGATAAATATAGCAGAGTAAAAAGCACAATACTCCCTCTGAAATGTAGCGGCGCGGACTCAAGCAAAATTTTACTTGAGTACAGTTTTTGAGTAAATGTAATTAATAACTTTCCTACCACTGCTTATACACATGATTTTGATTAAATGAAATATGTTTTTTGCTGTGAAATCAAAAACAAGATGTTGACAGGAAGGAAACTGCACTTACCCAGGTATCTTGTCCCATTCATCCTCAGTGAATCTCCCATCATACAGTGCTGTGTGGTGGACTAAACCTGCAGAGCTCGAACTGGTTTGGGTCCTGTGCTTTGTGCGCCTCCAATCATTTGGATTGAGCAACAGATCGGATGCCTTGTGAAGATATGTCCCTAATAAAATAAAAAAATAAAAAACAAGGAAAACAAGAGAAGCCACTGATCTCATTAGATGCGAGAAAGGAAATGGGTGACATTTAGGCAGCGAGCGCCCAGTGAACCTCACCTTGGCTACTGTAGCCTGCGTCGAACCCCGAGCTATCCCAGGAGTTCATGGCAGAGTCTATACTGGGAACAGTGGCAGAGTAGACCTCTGAGTGTTTACTGGTCTTCTGGGAGTCTGTCAGTTCATCCTCTGTGTCACTTAGAAACCCAGCCTCTCTGTCCGAGGGCTGTCGGCCATCAGACTCTGGGAGCAAACATTGACTCAAGTGAGCATCAAACATTTCAAAACACTAAAATAAAAACACTATCACTTCCACTGCCTGTGTGTGTTAAAAAAGGCTAAATCAAAGCATGTTTGACAAAGCCCATTAAAACTTTCCTTCTTCTATTTTACAATCATTTTTTCTGATTTGCATTTGTCTCTTTATATGTTGTCTTCTCTGTCTATGTTTATCCCTCATCCTCTTTTTCTTCTCCGGTAAATCAACTTGTAACTAAAAGTGCTGTGTAAATGATAGCATGAGGACAAAGGGAATGTATCTCTGGACATTGGTTCAGCGGTGATGTTCCATCCACAGGAAAGTGGAGGAGCAGATTATAAAAAGTGAATGGATTTGAAAAAAAAAAAAATTACTTGAAGATTAAAACAGTGGACAAAAACATTTGGAAAAAAAAAAAAAAAAATGGCACCCAGTCATTACAAATAATGTCTTAGGCCCATGACAAACTTAATGAAACAGAAAAGTGAATGTTAAAACATGTGTCATAATGTAACTGTTTATTATTATTATGAATCCATGTGCCCTTATCTACTCACTGTTTGTGTTTCTTAAATTATTTTTTTTCTTTTTATTAATTTACTTTTTCGCTTTCTTCTCTCCGTGTTTTTGTTTTTATTTTAACTCATTTCTGCAACTGTATTTTTGCAAGATAATTTTTGCAAACTGCTGTGCGTAATAAAAAAAATAAATACGTAATGAGTTGAAAAACAAAAAAACAAAACAAAAAACTCTGAAAACATACGGTCGGCTTGTTTCTTGATCTTAAGGGTGACGGACTCCCCGGCCATCTGCAGGAGGTGGATGGCCTCGCTCAGCGGCTTTCCTTTTAAACTGACCCCATTGATGGCCAGGACTCTGTCCCCTATATGGATGGCCCCGGTCCTGCAGGGTTAGGAGAGCAGAGGAGACAGGGATACCAGAGTATACCAGACAGTACCAACAGGCGGGCCAGGAAACCTGTCAGGCTGCCAGAGTGCTGACTGAGATGGAGACAAAGAGGCTTCTTGTTGTAGAAAAAGACGAGACAGCCATTGTTTACTGTCTCATTTAAAAAAAAAAAAAAAAAAAAAAAGTTTCCAAAGGGAGCCAGTACAGATTTGATGAGCGTCAGCATAAAGTAAGTGTCACTATCTTCTAAAATAACTACCCTGACCCCCAGCCTGCCCGCCCCTCACCTCTCTGCCAGGCCCTTCTTGGTGAGGCCAGAAATGACGATGGGGTCAAAGGGCTCCTCTGTGCCAGAAATGGTGATGCCTAGTGGTCCGTTGTATCTCTTCAGCTCAACTGTGTAGATTATGGAGCCTGACATCTCCAACTCATCTACAGCACATGGGGAAACAGTAGATACCATCCATAAGATTCAAGATTATATAAAGATGTAATGAAGAGACAGAACTATTTCAGGAGAAAATCATTCGTGCAAATGGACAAATACAGGAGCTACTTAAGTCCAGAGAGCTTTTTCACCTTTACGTCTCATTTTATTCTCGTTGAACTGCTTTTAAACGTTTGATGGCTTATATACAGTGGTACGAAAAGACTTTGCACACCTGTAAACAAAAAGGTACGTAGGAGAAAAAGCAATGGTACAAGAAAAAAATTGAACGTGGGATTTGTTTTTTGTTTCGTTTTATATGCAGCGGTGGAAGTAGTATTCAGTTCCTTAACTTAAGTAAAAGTACCGATACAACTTTCTAAAAATATTCCATTACAAATCCTGCAAATCTTAAAGTAATATCAGCAAAATATACTTAAAGTATCAAAAACTAAAAGTATGAGTTGTGAAAAAAAAAAAAAAAGCACAACAGCATAAACAGCATTTTACTGTCATAGCTGGTCAAAGTGGAGCTAGTTTTAGCAACTTTACAGTATATACAGTTAGGTTATTTAGTCCGGTTTAAACCTGAAACCAATTAGTTCATTAATCAATTAGAGAATCAACAGAATATTAAATTATATAATATTGATAATCAATTAATTTCTCAAGCAATTTTTTAGGCAAAAATGTCAAAATTTCACTGCTTCAAGCTTCTGAGATCTGAATATAGGTCGGTTTTTCTTCATTTTCTATCATATTCAACTTGGGCTCTGGGAGTTTGTGATAGACATTTGTTACTATGACTATTTCCTGACATTTAAATGGACCAAACAGTACAGTGATGTTTATTTGAGAAAATAATGGTCAGATTGTTATCAGCGTCACGCAGTTGGAGCCTAGTGGTTTCCAAGCTGAGGGGTCAGGCCCCTTCACAGGGTCACAAGATACGTCTGATAAATCTCAAGGGTAGGAAAGAAGAAATAAACAAATTTGTGCTCCACAAATTTGAATTCAGTTTTTGGACTTTTTGTGTAATCTTGATTTTTTTTTGTGAAAAATGTGATAATTCTACTTCTTTTGGCCTTGAACAATTATTTAAATTAAATCATATGACAAGTTTAGAGGGGGAATGTAAGAGGTCACAAGCCAAAAAGAGATTGGAACCGCTGGTGTAATCTTTAACAATGCATTTCATTTTATAAACTCTTTTTATGTAAAATCTTAATCCGAAAAGCAAGTAGTAACTACAGCTGTCAAATAAATGTAATGGAGTAAAAATATTTCCTAATGAAATAGAAGCATAATTTATACTTAGTATAAAATATACTATTAAATTATACTCAACTATAAGTATAAGTAGTGTACTTGAATATATGTACTTGGTCCCTTTCCACCACTGCTCCTACACTGGATTGATGTTTTGTGTTCTAAGTGATTAGATGTACCAATATTGTCCTCATCCTTCTGGATTCGCAGTTTGACCATTTCCTCGGCCTGCTGCAGGATGTGCATGGCATCCTCCATGGTGCAGTTCTCCAGACGCACGCTGTCGATGGCCAGCAGCCTGTCTCCAGGCTCCAGAGTGCCTGTTCTACCGGACACAAGAGCAAGAGGATCCAAACTATTAACTGGGACTCACCAGCAGAATCCTATTAGCCTGGTGTCTCAGGGGGATCCTTGGGGTGACCGTAACCTCACCCTCACCCTAATCAACACTGAGCTCTTCTGAAATGCTGTTCCTCTGCCATACTGATCCAGTTTTCATAGCTCAATCCAATTAGGCTTGTATTACACACTGGATTCACAAAACAATTTTATGTTGTTCACGAATAATCCCATATAAGCCAAGGAACCTAGTTCACCCTGAGCTGTAAAGTGTTCAGAAATATTGTCATTGGGTCATTGCCACAGACTGTTTTGATATTTACAAGAAAATGTGTAAGACTTAGTGCTGTGAGAGCTGGAGAAACAAAACGTTCAGCAGTAATATCATTAGCTCTGTGTGATGACAGGACATACCTGTGTGCTATGCTGCCTTTTCTGATGTCAGAGATGATGAGGGGCTTGCCAGGCTTCTTACTTGCTGTTAAAACAGAGGAAAAATTTTAGGGGTTTTATTTCAGGATGTGTGACATGAGGGTAAAACCACATTAACAGTGACTCTAAATATTTCAAATTAGTCAACTTCCTTCTCTTTTTGTTGCACTGCTCATACTTGGCTTCCTGTTTGCATTTTTTTTCCTTTTAAACAGAGTTAGTTGGAACAGGAGGGGATAATGATGAATGCTGGTACAGGCCAGTATTATTCAGAGGTAATGAGGTATGTGCCCCCATGCTTTTGCGAGGCTGGGTTTTATGGATCATAGAACATTGGTTTAAAGGAGATTTCCAGTATGCAGGTCTGTAGGGTATTATTAAGCAACACTGCCCCCTGCTGTAAGTTTTGTTGCCAGCAAACTCACCACTGATGGTGATGCCCAGCTCCACTCCTCTCCTCTTGGGTAGTTTAACATGGAAGGTGCCACTGCTGGGAACCACTGACTCTAAGTGAGATTTAAAGTAAAGATTTAAGCACAAAGAAACATGATTCCACAATCAGAAATGGTTTCAAGTGCAGTACATGTGCTATATGATACCTGCAACGTCAAACTCAATCTCTACTGTGACCTTATTGGCCAAAGCGGAGTCTCGGAGCAGCTGATGGGCTTCCTCCAAAGTGCCGTCTTCTGTCGGGATCCCATTAATGGACAACAGTCTGTCTCCAACCTGCAGCAGCCCACACCTTAACACGGAAAATGCACAAAAACAACCCAGTCTGAAAAGTGTCTTTAAAAAGTTAATCACAATCTCCGAGAGGTGATGTCTTCCACCCTCATTAGTGAGTTAGTTTAGTTATTTATTTATTTATCTTTATATATCCAGGAAATAGCATGGAGATCAAGAGACATGGGAACAACACATACAGTGGTGGTGCTGTTTAATCGCATTGCGTTAATCAGAGAAGTATTTCTCTTATTTAGCTTACCCTCATTGGGTAACACATGTCAGTATAAAGAAAGTTAGGTCACAGAAAGCAGTGACTACACACACGTGTAATAGTTACAACAGCTACAAATATAATTAGAAATATCAGCAAGTAGAACTTAAACGTCTCTCAGAAGGAAAAGTGTCTTACTTCAGTTTGTTTTTTTTCTTTTTGCAGAACAAACAAATCTTCTTTAGCTTTCTTCTTTGCTTGTTTTGTCCAAGCAACGGTTGAAAACCCAAAGATATTGAATTAAAAATGATATAAAAACAAAAAAAACATACCAACCACTCATATTTGAGAGGATTGAAGCAGCAAATGTTGACATTTTTTGCTTCATAAAAGGACCTACAATGAATCAATTACCAAAATTGGTAGATTCATTTTATGTCAGTTAAGTAACCTCTTGATGAAATAGTGGTTTCAGTCTGCCCATGCTAGCATCAGCAAGGTTTTGAATTTACACTTTTATGGAAATGATTCTGACGAGTGACACCGTGTCATTAACTTTAACACCAAATCACATTGGCTGAATGTTTAAAATGCCATCTATGAAAACAAAATATTGCCTATTGGCTTGACATATACACATTTAAAACCGACCCATTATTTGAACCTGACAATTACCCCAGCTAGCAAATGCACACATACAAAGGAAAATAATTTAAAAATCACACACATCACACATTTCATCAGACTCCTAATTGCTAGGGCAAACACCGAAGCACTGTCAACTGATATTAATTCACTAAGGGCCGCCGCTCATTAACCTTGTGTGGAGGCTGAGACACCGACATCACAGTCGGATGCTTTGTTTGAGTCACTCCTGTCCAACTGCTGCTGGACTAATCGTGTTACTAGGCCCAGGAGAGATGGTCCTGCGCTGCCGGCACAGGCGGCATCATTAATCTTGCGAGACAAGGACAGATACTAAGCAGTGGCCTGATCAGAGCTGTGTGTTAATTAGACTGCAACATGTAGTCTTGATCAATACAATACATACCAATACTGTGTGTGTGTGTGTCTGTGTTCATTTAAAAAAAAAAGAAAAAAAAAAAGAAAATCTTGCTGCATTAATGGACCATGGATAATGTGTGATAAATCTACTACTGGCGGCTGCTGCTTCTCTTAATTTGTCAGAAACACACTCAAGACTAAAGTAACTGTCAAAATAATTTTCTAAGACCTCTCGAAATCTTGGGTTATGACATCCCTCACTAATGAAATAAACCATTACCATGAGCAAGGGTTGATAAGCACTAAACTATCTAGCTATTTCTCACATTTTTGACTTGTGACCCTTTAAAAAAGAAGCAATATCTACTTGTGCCCATTGATAGCGCATACAGTATGTCTCTCTGTTGTGACTAGCTCAACCTTAGATGGATATTTTCCTCGTTTTCTTTTTATATATTTTTTTTTAAACAAAGAAAAACAAGAGTCTACAGCCATGCCAGCAGCTCTGTGAGGGCTAAATGGCAACGTCAGCATACTAACATGTTGGCAATGACAATACTAATGTTGGTCACCATCAGAAACAAAGTACAGCTCAGGCTGATGAGCATATCATTTGTTTTGTAGGTATTTGATCACAAAACAAAGTACTGGACAAATGAACCTTTCATAACGATTCATCCTGATCAAGGCTGCATTACCAGCCAGGCAAGGTGGGCAACTGCCCTCTAGGGGCCCCAGACCCTCAGGGGCCCCGAAAGCCCCAGGCTTACTCTACTCTATTTCTGATCTCTATTAATCACAAATTTGTTAAAAATTTGCAACACTGAAGTAGAATATCAACTATGTAGGATCCTCAATTTTCCATCTTGGGGCCCCCGCTCCTGTAGAGGGACCCCGTGTCAAAATCTAGACCCGAAGACCTAAACTGTTTCAGTATATACTGAGATGATTTGTTGTAAAGTTGTGTTTTATCAAATCGCTTTAATTTTTTCTGAAGGTCAAGAAATTAACAGTCAGAAAACATCAGGCAAGGTAGTATTATTCCATTATAGGAGTAAGCCTGTCACTGACAATATTTTAGCTATCAATACATTGACATGACAATTATTTTCTCAAATAATTGATTGATTGTTCAGTGTAGAAAATAGAGAAAAAAGGCCCACCAGAATTCCCTGAGGCCCAAGTTAACATATTCAGATTTCTTCGTTTTGTGTGACCAGCTGTCAAAAACTCCAAAACTCCAAACTTTGAGTCTATCACCATAGAAAACTGTGAAACTAGCAAATATTCACATTTGAGAAGCTGGTACCAGTGAATTTTGGGTATTTTTTAAAAAATGACTTAAAGGATCAATCAATTGATGGGGGTCAGTTGTGGCAGAACAACAACTCTTTGCTCAAGGACCCCTTCGGAGGCTGATCTGGACATAACCTTAGTGGTGCTAGAGTAAAAGTCAGAGGATCACCAAAGTCATTATACGCTCAATCCTCTGGGGACCATGAATGTCTTTATAAACTTTCATGGCAATACATCCAATAGTTGTTGAGGTATTTCAGTCTGGACCAAAGTGGTGTACCAGTTAACCAACTGACAGTTAACTGTTAGCTTTGCATAACAGATAGTATGTTTTTCAGCTTTTAATCATCTCGTGACCCCCTTGAATTAGATTTTTGGCCCACTCTGTGGGTCCAGACCCCCCGTTTGGGAACCACTGCTGCACTAGACAAATGCAGCTCTCCAGCCTTCAGAAAAAATACTTCTTGGAGACACCAGGCTAAAATTAGCCTTTTTTCACATGTGGTGTTTCATTGCCGGGCTGAATGATTAGCACTAAGGTCCTCTAGTTCAAGGTGACTCTATATGACATTTGTTTACTCGTTAGGTGTCTCAGCCCATTACCTCTCAGCTGGGCTGTCGGGCTCAATAAAGCGGATGACTGGGGGAGCGGACAGGGTCTCTGTGGCAAAGACACCCCCCTGCAGCTGGATCCCGAAACCTGTGAGCGGATCCCCCCTCAGGACGACCTCGCTTGTTTCCACATGAAAAACCTGCCCCCCTGGGCCGACAGAACTGGACGCCAGAGATACTTAGGGAGAGGGGGAGAGGGGAGAGGACACATCAGAGAGAGATATTAGTGGAGAAGTGGCAGATAAATGGAGCAAGAGAGGGATTGTTGGGGACAAAAAAATGCAGGAGGGTAAGGGGAAGAGACATGAACCCACATAGACGACATGGGAATGGAAAGGGAATGAGTCACTTCTCAGGGTTTACATCAGTCACGTTTACGTCAGTTATCAGTCAGATCTGTTCACACAGTGAGGGGGCGAAACAGGAGGGAAAGGTGTTTGTTTTAACAGCTCTGCAGCAACATTTTAAAGGGTCAGCTCCCTCAAATTACAAACCCTGCTCCTGAAAAGGTATTTTCTCACTCAACGTCTGGTAGTGTCTAGCCCTGCAAATAGCTTTTGGTTTTATTTGTGTCTGGGATCTGAAGAAATGCCATTTTAGTTTAGCATGCTAGCGTGGCAACATATCCTAATTAGCACTAAACACGAAGTAGTTATTAGCTTTAGTTTTAATTTGTGATTAGTTTTGCAGGAATTTGGCTGTAACGAATTAAAATTTTAGCCCAGTCATGATGCTAGATGAACAGTTAAGGGATCAACAGAGTGATTATGGGTTATCATGCCATGAAATTTGGCAAATTTTCATGGCAGACTGTTGTTGAGATTATAATTATCACCCAAAATCACAAATGTCACAGTTCTTTATGCATTTTCAATGAATCTTCTTTCTACTGAACAGTCTCCAGAAAAACTGTTCATTCTGACAGTGAAGGTGAGGTCTTTGGATTATGTTGTTTTAACAGTCACTACAATATCCCTTTCATTTTTTGTTAATTAATTTGTTAACTGATACACCAACAAGTCTGTATGGTTGTATAATTGTATTAAGTTTGGCGCAGAAATCTGCGTCTTATTAACATAAACTCAGGTGGCAGTTTATTAGGTACGCCTCACCCAGCTAAGAGTGATGCAGTCTAACTCAACAGTTTTGCAATGACGTCTCCCTCATGAAGGTTCAGTTTTAGTTGGAGAGGTGGTGTTACTGTGTTGCTGTTAAACAGTATTGTGTTATACAGAGAGGTGTTTCTGTTATTTAGCCAACCCTCATTGATTTAAAAAAAAAGGTGGGAAAAAATAACAAAACACCTTTCAGTATCACGAAAAACAACTTATCAGCACCAAAAACATTACATTTGGTTAGATGTACCTAATAAACTGGCAATTGAGTAAATATGTCACCCCTCGGGAGATAAAAACCAAAACCATGTGCACTAAACTACCACATACTAATGAGGAAAAATGTTTCTTTTTTAATTTGCTTTAACTGACCCTTTAATGTGGGGGGAAAAATACTAAGAGGCAGGCGGTTTTATCATACGTGAGCTCTTGTGGTCCTTCTTCCTGTTCCTCCTCTTGCCGGTCGAGCTGCGAGGGCTGGTGGGAGCGATCGAAGGGATGGGGCAGGGCAGTGTATTGCTACCCTGGCTGCTGAAGCCTGAGGTGGCTGTGGAGGAAGGGGAGAAGCCACCACTCACCAGAGCTGAAAGGAGACACATAGCATTAAATGTATCAAAAGGCTGGTACAGTGAAACTAAACATCATCGCTTTTGGAAAAGGGTTTAACAAACAGAAGAAAGGCTCCTGCTAGGGTGACTCGCCAGCAGCAGTGCTGTCACAAGTGATAACTTACATTTGCAGTGGTCCTGCTGGTTGTGTGGGTGGCTTGGGCTGCTCCATGTCTTACTGTGGCTGGCATGTGGGGGATGGCAGTAGTTGCTGCTTTGGTCCCAGTGATGATAGTTGCTCTTCTGCACTTTTACTGCAGCAGCAGCAGCAGCAAGGAGGCAAACACATCCATTAAGTAAGCCAGATACACTCCACTAGATCTGCCGTACACTTGTCTTAATTCCACCCATGAAATCACGCTTTCATTCCCATGTCTAAATTTGTACCACGCCACACAGTGCCTGAAAGAGAATTCAGAGCAGAGTAATTGATATTTAATGTTTTTGTCATGGTACACTTGCTTAAATCCTGGGGTTTAATGTATTTTGATGAGCATCTGAGAATCAGTTAGACACAGTGATCTGAATGGGAAGTGGTGGAGGGTCTAAAAAAAAAAAAAAAATCTTACTTTTACTGGCAAGCTTCCAAAAAGCCGAGTGTAAATTGGAGATCATTTTTATAAATTCATTTTCAAAAGAGCCCGAAGGTGCAAAAACAGTCTGAGCAAGTTGACTGCTGGGCATGATGAGGAAAAGACACTGTCTGTTAAAGGCATGTGGTTTAACCTTGATTGGACACAGCTGAGTGCTTGATAGCTGATGATGCCGGACGTCTGTCTCTGCATCTGATTGGCAGACAGTTTGGTCAAATGTGCTTTAATTTAATCTTTTGCTTGTTTCATATTCATGCTTTTTTTTTTTTTTTCAGCAGTTGTGCTAGCTTTTCCCTGCTTTGAACCAAATGGAGAGCAGCGATTGTTTTTAATTCTGAAAGACGTTTTATCCATCATGTCAAAGCCTGTGTAACAAAGTGCATTCAGTCAGACAGTATTTATGAAACAGTGCGGGGAAACAAGTGACCTACTGTATGACACACACCTCAATAATTAACTTTCATTTACACATTCACGCAGCTAAATTTGTCACTGAATGTTACATGTGACAGTAATCCTAGCTGCCTCATTTGCAGGGGTCTAATCTCTGAAAACTGGCTCACATGGACGGAGGATTTGCCGGGAACATGGATGAGTACAGTAGTGCCTGGGATGTTTGCCTCATTCAGGGGAGCTGGTTAAATCCAACTGTACATAATCAGAAAACATGCAGCAGAACCTCCGGCCCCTTTTAAAGAACCAGTTTCTATCGGACTCAATCAAACCTGTAAAGCTCTGGCTCTGTCGGCTTATGTTAAGTCCACCTAGGGGAGGCTCTCCGAGAATCGGTGTTTTCAATCTATGATGGTGAAAGGAAACACTAACTCCTAATCTCTTAGTGGCCGTATCAGTCTTATTAAATCCCCAGAGGAGATTAGACAAATTGCATCTTATAATCGTGCCTTATCCTGGGGGGGAAAGAAGCTGTGAAAATATCGTCTTATCATAACGTCACAACGCCTTATTCAAGAACTGAATCATTATTGAATTGAGATTATAGAAGACAAGATACGTGCCTGTACTTTTATAGAGAAGTGATGCCTGTGCGGCACTTTGAATTGAGACAGTTCAATATTCAAAATGAGCCAAAGCAGTTGAAGTCACTGAGCAGGCTTAGAAAGTATTCATTTGCACGTCTTCAGTGGTGAAAGAATGTAACTAAGTACATTTACTCAAATAGCGTACTGAAGTACAAATTTGAGATAGTTGGCCAAAGTCTTTTCTCTTCGTGCTACGTTAAGAGGGAAATGCTTTACTTTTTACAGCACTACATTTATTGGACAGCTTTAGTTACTTTACAAATGACATACAAAACATACGAAGAGCTTATAGAAGATGATGCTTTGTTATTAATTAAACTTCCAAGCAGCGCGTATACAGCTGAATAATGATGAATCGATTAATCGAGTCATCATTTGACAGAAAGTTAATTGGCAACTATTTTGATAATTGTTTTAAGTCATTTTTTATGTAAAACTTTACACATGTTATGGTTCAAGCTTTTCAAATGTGCGGATTTGCTACTTTTCCTTTTAAATATAAATCCCTGCTTTTACATTAATGCATGAGTAATAATAATCTAGTTATATATGACGGTGTAACACTCACAGGGACGATTTTCCTGCATTGAGTACTTTTACTTTTCATACTGTAAGTACATTTTCCTGATTATACTTACATACTTTTACTTCAGTAACATTTTCAGTGCAGGACTTTTACTTGTAGTGCAGTATTATTTGATTGTTGCATTAGTACTTACTCCGACAGTGGTCTTTAGAGGATTTAACTCTGTATAAATTTAAGAAACTGATCAAAAATACATCAGTAAATATGGGTAAAAGACAGGTGGAAGTTTGGCAACAAAAAAAAAAGTGTAGCCTGCAGACTGGGCAAGGCAAATAAAGGAAGAAAGGGCAAAGAAACATCTCAGAAGAAAGGATTCAGTGATCCTAGAGAACACTGAACTCCAGCTTATTTCTCCTCGTCATGTTGTATGATTCTTCCCATGCTCACATGTTAAGTAGCCCCTGCAGCTGCTGACCCAGAAATAAGTCTGCAGAACATGGCACGAACATGATCTCTGACGGAAAGAGGGTGTGTGTGTGTGTGTGTGTGCGTGGGTGTGTGTATCTGTATTTGTGTGTAGCTTGTTGGTATGCGGAAGAGGCCAAGTGCGAAGGCAGAGGGATTGTGGCCGGCAGCATGCACACACATACACACGCAAACACATACACACACGCACACACACGCACACACACGCACACACACGCACAGAGACCGATTCATAGCACATTGAGGAAGGCAGCTGGGAGGCAGCCAGGCTCTTTACAGCTGTGGGTAATATAGCTAAGAGCACAACAGTGACAATACATATGGTGAGGACAACATACATGAACTACATTCTGTCTAGTGTATATTCTCTACACACAAAGCTACTTCAAAAGATTTTAATGATGTGGTGTTGGAACAATTAGACACTTAGTCAACATTGTGCTCGGTAAATCCTTTGCATTGCCCTGCTCCTTGGCATAGATCTTACAAGTCTCTGAAACTCTACTGCAGGGATGTAATAACATTGTTCCAAAAGATATTCCCTCATTTGGTGTTTTGATGATGGCGGCAGAGAGCGTTGTCTCACATGTTGGTCCAAAACCTCCCGTAGTTGTTCAACTGGGTTGAGATCTGGTGACTGCCAAGGCCATAGATTATGATTCACATCATTTTCATACTTATCAAATCGTTCCATGACCCCTCCTGTCCTAAGGAGGGGGCATTGTCATCAAGGGTCACCAGATATATTTGAGGGGTCATGAGATGAATAATGGGAGAGGATGGAAGAAAAAACAAAGTTTTTTAAAAACCTTTCTCTAGTCTTTTCTTTTTTGTGAATTATTGTATAATTTGCCTCTTTTGGCTTCAAGCTGTTACTTAAATTAAATCAGTTGAGAAGTTTAGAGGGGAAATGTCTCTTTGGTGGAAATGCTAACTACCCATACACATCTGAAATGGGACAAGGGACCACAGCTAGACACTGTTTTTTTTGGAAGGGGTCACACGCCAAAAGGTTGGGATCCACTGGTTTAATATTTAACAGTGTATTGTATTTTATAAGCTTATCAGTTGATTTTTTTATTGTAAAATTTAATCTTTAAAGTAACTAGTAAGTAAAGCTGTAAAATAAATGTAGTGGGTTTTTGATTTGAAGTTGTCACCTTGGGCTCTAGAAATAATTTTCACTATTTTATACAACAAAATATCCATTGATTATTCAAAAAACAAACAAACAACAAATGAATCAATAATGAAAATAAATGCTAGTTGCCATCTTAAAAAATAAAAATAATTGCACATAGTGTTGTCCAGCTGCTTTGTCTCAAATTATGTCCCCTTTCAATGCTGAGTCTTATACATCCATCTCCTTTTCCATTTTTTTTCTGTCACCTGCAGGACATACCTGTGTCTTGTGGCCTGACAGGAAGTCTGCTCTGACTAGCTGGAAGAATCTCTAGTTTGACAATGTCTGAGGTGCTGGCCAGTAGCTGCGTGGCCTCCATCAGGGAGCAGTGTTCTGTGCTCGTCCCGTCTATGGACAGGAGGATGTCACCTGCATGCAGCGCTCCACACCTGGGAGAATGAGACATAGTCAGGCTGGGTAAGGAACGTTTCTGTTATGAAAATGTCTGTGGAGCAGCAAAGTAGAAGAGGTTGGGTTTCACCTTTCCACCACGCTAGCTGCCTTTATCTTGTCAATAATAATAACTTGTTTGCTTCTGTATATTGTTGTGGTGAGGCTGATCCCCAGGCTGGCAGAGGGACCCTTCACTATTTCCACCAGCAGAGGGCCTGAGGCTTGCTGCACTGCCTCTGAAACAGATAACACACACAGAGATGATAGAGGCCAACAAGATTGATGGATGCATCTATAGCCAGGAACATAATACAATCGTTAAAATCGTTACCGTCTAAACAATGAAAAGACCCCAAAACACTGTCATCAGATTTGCATCGTTACAGGTTCTCTCAGTTGCTGTGGCACACTTATCAAATTAAAGTCATGCAATACAATTCTCTTAATATTTTCATTAATCTGGTACTGCATGGATGGATTACTGAATTGGCATATTGGGCACAGGCCCAGGAGCCCCATGGGGTCAGTGTGCCTGTGCCCAATGGACATGCTTAACCTGCAAAACGTCACTGAAAGAAACACTAACCAATTACCAAATGTCCAAATGACCACAAAGAAATGCCAAATGAATAAGAAATTAGACGCAAAATAACCAGAATAAGATCCGGAATGACCACAAAGAGATGAAAAATGACTAAAACAAGATGTGAAATGACTAAACACAGATGTGAAACAACTAAGAACAGACACTAAATAACCATTATGAGACAAAAAAACAACCCCAAAGAGATGTAAAAGGCCAAATAATAGACCCAAAAGACCACAAAGAGGTAAGCACAGGCATGTAAATTAACTACAAAGAGATGCAAAACAAACCATAATAAGACGGAAAGCAGCCAAAAATAAATGAATAAACTACTAAATATAGATTTTTTTTTTTTAAAACGCAAGAAAGAGGCACAAAACAACTACCATTGATGCACTGTTTCTCTTTCAGTCTGCGTTTCATGCTCCTATGTAGGGTGGGTGGGGGTGCCGTTTACATGTTTGTGCCCAGGGGCCCGTTTTTTCTCTCCTCAGTTTTTAGTGCAACTTAACACGTGCTGTGAAATGTAGTTTACAGGTGCAACTCCTAAGCTGTCATTACTCAAGGACCTTTACAACACAGGTGGCAAAATTATTGAGAAGAGAAGATGTAAAGGTATACTGAATGTGTTGGTTTGATCAGAGGAGGAGGTTGACCCAGAGGAGGAGACAGAGGGAGGACAGAGTCTACCTGCTGCCCGTGAGGACGGCCCAGCGGAGAAATGCAGGGGAAAGCTGCACCACTCCAAAATATTTCACTGTTTTTCCAGATGTCAGTTATAAATACATGTTACTTATAAATGTGAGCCCTCTGACTGGTTCAGGCCAGAGGCAGAAGGTCTGAATCCTAAATTCCTACATACAGAAAGATAATGTGTGTCAACTGTCCTTGGTGACCTGCCCTAGTTTGCACAGACCAGTGAAAAGTGTGCGATCTGGAGAATTAGTCACCGTAACCAAATGGAGGTTATAATCAGGCTTTTGGTCATGCAGTGAGCTCCTGTGTTTAGTGGCATTTTTTTTTACTATTTTTTGACAAAAAGTTTGAGGATATTTTAATGTAATTCACTCTGTACTAGCAAGGTCAGACTGACCTGTGTTGTTTTCTAAAATTTGATTCTAGATATTGAAAATATTCGAACAAGGTCTTTTGTTTTAATTTTTATTGTTGGTGCAGGAGGTCGAGATAGGACTTTCAGTTATTTATACAAATTTTTCTTTGACGCATATGAACACATTCTTTTATTATATTTTTTGTTAAATTATTATTTTAGTTAAATTATTATTTTAGTTTCTATGACTTTACATTCATTCTTCGGACATTATTATTATTGTTATTATGTAGCTGCTCTTTTCTACTGCGGCTGCTGGTTAATTGATCAAATTTATTGATTGCCCGTGTTGGTGTTCTCTCTCTGTAAGAGTCTGTCTGGGTCCTATAAGTAGTATCTGAATGCATCTGGACTTGCTTGAAGACGTTTCGCCTCTCATCCGAAAGGCCTCTTCAGTTCGGGTCGACCGTATTTTGTATCAGGTCTAATTATCCCCGGGTCCATTCAGGTCAGCTCTGGTGGTGATGGGGTCCCCCCTTGGTTTGGGTCTTTTATGAAAATTCATTTACGTACACAGCGTTCGGGTAGGTTTTCCACATGTCTGTTTTGGGTTGAGTGAAGACCTCTAGTCACTACTACAGGTTGTTAAAACAGTTGTATTGTGTCTAATGTGTCTCTGGAGGGGATTTAAAAAAAAAAAAAATTCAAGTCTGAGAAAGTAACCCAGATTATGTCATCATGATGTCATCAGGGTTAACCCTGAGCAAGGGGACTACACATTTATAACAGAGAGTCTGCAGTACAAACTAGGTATGTGGGGAGACGTGGGAGTTTGCCTAGTTAATGAAAAAGATACTAGCAAGCGGCATTATGGGAACTGCAGGATCCTGCATTCTTGTAGCTTGACTCAACCTAGGAACTAAAACTCAAAATATTTTGGCCTCTGCTGCTTACATTTTAATCATTATTTTGTAAATTTGTCTCTTGTGAATCCCCTTACTTTACAGAAGTGCATCACTAACTCGCTGGGGTGTCCCTTTATTAGCCTGCTTCGAATGTTTGTCATCTTGTCCCCCGAAATATGCATCATCATCAGGGCCTGGGGACGTACCATAAAATGTCTGCCTGTTGCTCATGTCCAACCTTGTTTTATTGAGGTCATGTTAAAAAAAAATCCTCATTAACAAAGAGTTGTCCTGAGTGACATACTACGCCTGAAAAACAAAGCCAAGAGTGGCAATGACTCTGGTACAGAAAAATAATATACTTTAAAAAAAACAAACAGAAAAACATAGATTAAACCTGCTATGATTCAGGAGAGGAGAGAGACCCATTATGATAAAACACTGAATATCATCCATCTACCCTTTCCCTGCTAAAGTCTGCTCTCGGGCCCGAGTGACTCCCCTGGTGGCGTCTCTACCACCGACACTCACTCACATCCACGCAGCCAAACAGCCACATTATTTACCCTCAGAGCAACGCTGCCCTACCATGCCTCCCCATATTCCCTGTGTGTGTGTGCTCACCCATGACAGAGACGTCATACTCAATCAGGAACAGAGCTTCCTGGCCGCTCTGCATCAGCATGGTCAAAGCGTCAGCGTGCTTCTCTCTGTTTAAAGGCATCCCGTCTATGCTCAGCACTCGGTCTCCAGCCTTCAAAGTGCCTTCTCTGGAGACGCACAGAGGGAGAGAAAGAGAGAAAAAAATAAAACAAGGGCGACCAGCACAAGATGCTCATACGAGCGTTTAAGCACCAGTCACAGTAAATCATTAAACAGTTCCACATGAGTGTTCCCTCCCAGGTGAGATGAAGGATAAACGAGATAAATGGCCGAAAAAGCCGGTGATGGTGAATTATGTTTGCTCCAGTGTTTTGGTGCTCGCAGTTTTCATGGGGAAAAGTGCAATGCTGCATTAGCCTCAGGATGAGCGGTGCCCTTTCTGCTTTGAAGATAACGTACTCAATACAGTATGTGTCGCAGCCACAAGTTCATGCAGGGGTCTGAGCATACACTAATGCAAAAGACATAATAATGGTCACATAAAAATATTGTTGATTTTAAATCTTTTACATGTATTCATATGGGTAAGGGACAAATATTTTCATTGCAGACCAATTAGTAAAACACATATCCATTAGCCTATACATCCAAATACACACAATATGAAGACACGCATGCATGCATACATACAATAATCTGAATAGGCTCATTCATGCATGATCAAGACATAAAATGTATACAAGGCACATAAATAACCACACTTGTATATATACCTACACACAGTAACTCATTTATCCGTGTCCTCACCTGTCAGCAGGACCCCCTGGTCTGACGTGGGTAACCACCAGAGGACGAGACCTGCGCCAGTCTTCATGGAAGCCTCCTAAAAACACCAGAACGCAGAGATAAATCAGTGTCAAAAGCTGAGGTTAACTATTCCTGCCGAATGGTTCATAAAAAAACATCACCCATCCACCTACCTCTCATGACAAACCCAAAGCTGTTCCCCTCCTTGTGTAAACACACCTCTATGGTTTTGGTTATGACTCCTGAGGGGGTCTGGACTAAGAGTAGAGAGAAAATGACAAATTATTACCGTAATCTTGTAAAGCTACACATAAAATGAAGTGTTAGAAACGTGTTTAATTAATCCTAGTGGAGAAATAAATTCTCAGTGTTTGATCCGTGTCAACAATTTACGAGCAGTGGAGAGCCGCAGGGGGCCAACGCTGTTTCTGAGGCCAGTGCCTTGATTAGAGAAACACGATAAGTATTGATTTGGTGATTTGCAGGTCAAAAGATTTCTAGATGTCGAGGTTAAAATGGGACTAAATATGGCTGACAATTTTGAAGATGTCTAGGTTATATCTGTGGTTTTAACACAACTGGAATGACTATTTTTCAACGTGAAGCAGGTGTGCTTCAAAAATACATACATGAAAATGAAATGACTGTCTTTTGTAACCTAGATGTCTAAAAAGAAACTTTTCAACCGAATTTGAACATTAAGAAACATATAGATACACTGTTGTTTGACCTGCAAATCACAAAATCAATGCCTACTGGGAAATGACAGGAGAATTTCCTAATACAACAGTCATTAAAGCCATGACTGCTCACATCTTCTTTTCGTTATTTGTTTGTTCTCTGTGCAATGAACCTGTTGTATTTTAATGTTTTTATCAAAGATAATCGATTCTCACACTTTTATTAATTTACTTACTGATCTTCAAAAGCATGTCTGTGTTTTTATTTAACTGTAATTCTCCTCTGTCTGTAAAGCACCTTGGACAAAATTTGCTGTTTTTAAATTTTAAATTGACTTGATTAAGATCCACATGTTTTGTAGTGGGAGGATATTAAAGCAGCTGAAGAACGTATGAAAAAAAAAAGAAGAAAAAAAATCAAACATTTAGTAAAGCCACAGTGTTGCTGAGCATAGAAGTGAGATGAGATGAGACGTCAGACTTTAATGCTGAGCCTTTCGCAGGTGCAGTGGCCTCAGCATGACTTGCATCGTTTGGATGTTCAGGTCTGAAGCCATAGTTTGTGTTTTTTTAAGGTCTGGAGCCTCAGCTAATAATCTTATTTCCTACTTTTTGTTGAATTTGTAAATACACAGCATGTCTTTTGTTTATTGCTAAGAGGATCCCCCTCCACTTTCCACTGATTCAGCTTCCACTTGCTCATCTTCCTGGGGTCCATTAGTACACACATATATACACAGGACGAGATCTATACATTAACAGTTATTAACGAAAAAACAAGTTAGATGTTTACATTACACCATAGCTCTGTATTGAACTATATATTTCAAATAATTTGTTTTGGGTCTTGGAAGACGTAATGGTCCCTGCGTAGCAGTTCTAGTAAAATGCTCATGATTTCGGCTGGCGTATTTACCTGAGAAGATGGCTTTCCTAATTAACAACAGGATACTTAGATGAAGTGTGGTTTTGATTGGCAGCCAGGATCATCTGGAATGCATTTTGGTAATGCTAGTGTGATATGAACAGGTGCACAGCTAGTCTAGCAGCTCTTTTTGCAACTTTGGCATAGCCTTCGTTTTGGCTGCAGGCCAAACAACAGAGTAATATTCAAGGTGGGTTAGAACCAGCGATGATATAACCATGTTCGTAACAGCTGGAGGGACGTGGGGAGAGCTCTCCCTGCTGACGCTCATGCCTCTCCCCAGTTCTTTTTTAATAATACTATCAGTGTGCTGAGACCTGGAGAAATGGCGGTTCAGAGTGATACTTGAACTTGCCCCAAGGGGAGACCTTGCAATCACAGCTTTCATGTGTACTCTTCTGAAATATCTAAACATTTTCTACATGTGAATTTCTCTAAGTGGTGAGAGTGTCAAGCGGAAAAGTACAGACAGAATATTATCAGACCCCAAAATTTAATGTTAAGCCCTCTGGAAGTTAAATTTCACTGATCTCAAGGTCATAAGAAAGAGCTCTTTATGGTCTGAAGCCTCAACTAATAGGCTTGTTGATGAGTAACCCGTCTCTCATCTTTGTGCGTTTGGAAACACGAAGCACTCGTTTCAGTGACAGCATAATTTTTTCTAAATGTCTGAAAATTTTCTTCATGTGACCTTCTCTATCCGCAGAGACTTTCAGGCAGAATACTCATCTCGCAGACTTCACCTACCGAACGGAGGCAGCTCGTACTCCACCTCCAGCACAACTCGCTCCCCGATGTTCTTCAGCAGGCTGATAATCTCATCATGGCGAAGCTTCGACAGGTTGATGCCATTCACTGACTTGATGTAGTCTCCTACATTCAGCTGGTCACTCCTGTGGAAAGTGAAGGGCAGACTCACGCATTCATTGCCTGTCAATCTTTTTTTTTTTTTTGGAACTGCATTTTTGTGAGTGATGTTTCAACTATCAGCTCAATTCTGCGTTATTCCCTGAGCTTGCGGTCATTTCTCATCGAGGGGGCAAGTTTTAAAATGTTAAAACTGCAAACATCTGGAATCTGACTTATGTGGCTCGTAATGATAAACCCACAGATAACTATCAACGACTTTTAGTTGTTCAGTCAGGGAAACTTATGTTGAGGAATTAACCATTTAAAGCAAATGGTTATACAGTACAATTTAGCAGAAAAGGCTGTGCTGTTTGAGGGGGCGCTCAATGAATCTGGGATGGGACGAGGACTCTGCTGAGAGAGCTAATCCTTAATATTACTAACACCTACATGAAAATTAATCTTAGCTCAATCGACTATACAAAATACCACATACGGAGGGGGTTGGGCTGGTGGTGGAAGCTGTGGCAGCAAACGGCACTGGCATGAGCGTCATCATCTGAGTAACAGTGACAAGTGTCAGGTTGTAGACCTGCGTGATTTTAATTGGAAGTTACTTGCCACATGGCTGTGAATGAGCCACTCGCTCTGAAGCGTACTGAGAACAGCTGATGCCAATCGTCCCGTACAGGCGCGACTTCGTCCTTCCGCCTGAACTAAGACTATGCTTAATTTTCAGCTCATTGTTTTGGTTTTACGAGCAGCAACGTTCACTCTCATCGCATTAAACTCTCTGTAATCCACCGTTTGGTACAGTTAGGTCCAACAATAGTGGCCTAACGGCACAATTTGGCCCCAAGGCCCCCTAGTAAAGTTGATCTGATCATGATCAACATGAAATGCAAACATCTGATCTGAATAAATGCTACGGCCGGTTTTTACTGCATGATCCCATGGTGTAAAAGAGGCAGAAATTAAAACTGAATAGAACTGAATAGCAATAGAACTATGCACTGAATATTTACAGAAGTAGTCATGACTGGTGTATTAATTTGTGGTCAAAGGTTGCTTCATTCTAAATCCCTTTGCTTTATTTAGACTAACATACAGAGCCAGTTGTGTAGAATAGTGAGAGTATGTTGGGATGACTCAAAGCCTGTCCTCTTCAGACATGGAAGAGATGACTATACATGCTGTCTCACATATGACATTCTGAGTCAACACGCTGCTCATTGGAGGGCCAATTAATTAAATATATGTTCCGCCCTGCTCGCCCCTCTCACCTCTGGGCTACTGCCAATAAGCACTGACAGCAGACAGACAGACGTCTTAACCAGCACGGCTGACCGTCCTGTCATCTGGTCCAGCCTCACGATGTCACACAATGTCTCTCCCAGTCGCTCTCGTGTCTGCCTGCGTGTCTCCCCACCCAGTAAATTAGCTAGCACTTCTACACAAGCATGAAGTCAGCTGTGGGAAGACAAGCTGCTTGGAAGAATTAGCACAGTGTCTGTCTTTAAACCTCCTCAGACTTGACAAGCAACGTCATATTTGGCCAAGACTTTTTCAGAGGGCCTGTGTCATTCTTAGAAAAGTGTGTGTGTGTGTGTGTTAGTCTTCAGTCACACGCTGCTTAATCATCATGAAACGTGAGTCCTCTGCTACAATTTTTCATGGGGTTGGTGTTCGGGAAAATGATTTTAATGTTGTTTACGCTGGGGAAAATTAGTTGTAATGCGAGTTGTAATTGAGCCATCTTTAACACATAAAAAACGACCTCACAAACAACTTATATTGATTAATTACCACCATGCAGTGAACAATGCATGAAGTGACAAAAAAATGAAACAAATTTACATTTCAGTTTATGGACATATCCTAAATGGTTTCTTTGGGGACTTTACTTAAAAACAAGGCCTGTTGGGGTATTACCCTGTGGATTGGCATCAAGCTGATCTAACACAACGCCTCTAGTCCTGCAGTTAGGGCGACCTGGTGTAACTTTGCAACACATGCACGTTTGTGGGAGCAGAATAACAAGTCCGGACAGCTCGGTGTGGTTGCCAGGTTTTACCCGCATCACAGAGCAGAGATCTCACCTGGCAGCTAGCCCACCTGGCCGTAGGTTTGACACTCTGGGCTTGCCATCCTTATCAGACCCTCCGGAGATGGTGAGGCCAAGGCTGCTGCCTTCCCTCTTCATCAGGTCCACTGTGGTCACTCCTCGGTACTCTTCTGCAGTGAGATACAGACAAAGGCACAGATCCACAGTCAGCATTGACATGCGCTTGACAGAATCGCTCTGTCTGAGAGGCAACGAAAGACTCTTCTTCTTCTTTCTTTCCTGAATCTCTCACTAAATTGTTCTCTGACACACAGCCTCATATTTGATTTTCTCACTTTCCTATCTTTTTCTTGTTTCCTCAAATCTCGGAGTCTGAGTGAATCTTTGTGACGGCTTCAGAAGGAGGAGGAGGAGGATGAGTCTTCGTGTGGTGTTTTATTAAAACCATTCTAAATACTGATAAGGGAAAGAAAATCACTGGATTTTTACAAAAAAAATGCAGTTGTTGAAAATTACAGCAGACTCATCAGGTTATAAATTGAAACCCAGTTGTATTCTTAGTGAATGAAAATTAGTTTGACTGATGGACATGTGGTTATATAGTGTCATCAGAGGACTCATTCTGTCTTGTTGTCTGCATTGTGCTGTGCTGTTAAATGTGACGTCTACCAAGTGTGGTTTAGTACCAATGACAGGTATGCCACACAAGCGTTTTTTTTTCACCTTATCTAAGCATTCAAAGCAATGCAACATCAGGCAAAATGAAGCAGACACATGACTCTGCATGTGCAAAGACACAAATCTCAGTCAAATGACTGTTCTTCTTCTTTTTGTGAGGACCCGGGTGAATTAGGTGCAGTAGCGTGAATCAGACAACAGATAGAAAACAAAATGATGTGAAGTCAGGTTTGATTGTATTGCACCTGAAAGGCTGCGCCTCATGGATGAATGTGATTGGTCAGTTCCCCCGGACTCCTTGCCCCCCTTCGAGTATGGTCCTTCATCTGAGGAGACAGCAAGGAGGTATGGAGGTGCTGTTAGAAAACACTGTAGTTATATGTGCGGAAACTCTGCAGCAGAAGGCTAAATGAAATGACCATCAATTGCACATCATGAAGGCTGCCAACACTTTAATGCTTTGAACTGCACCCTGGGTAACGTAAGGGCCCTGGGAGGGAAACATCACTAAGCCAACAGCCACATCCGCCTGTCAGGCAGTAGCTGAAACAAAGTGAGCCTGAACTCAGGAACCTGGAAGGTCCCTCCACTTTGTTTCCACGACAATCCTATTAAAGGGTCAAGGGTTTAAAACACTGTAGCTCCTTTCTGTCTGCAGCAAAGACCCTTGAAAACCATCAATTTAACACATGAATATATTTGTGGGGAGCTTGATGTATGCAACCACTAAAGCATGGGAATTTCCCTCAAGGAACAGCATGCAGTTAATGGACTGTCGGGGAAGGGAGAGGAAATCATCATTTTCATGTCATTTACAGCAGCTGCTACAGAAAGCTGGAAAGTGTTCAATCTGCTCTGCAGGGGAAACTTGGTTGTTTATTTATTTATTTATTTATTTATTTTACCCAGACTGGAACCCATTTCTGACACAGCACTGGGCTGGCCTCAGATTAGCAGAGCCACTGCCCTGAGTGCAGCCATACAAGCACGTCAGCAGTCACAGTGATGAGGAAACTGACTTGGCACTTCTCTAATCCTGTCCACTGTGGATTACCTTTTCAGCTGCCCAGCGCAGCGACTGAACATCATATTACAAACTTAAAGAGAAGCTGTGCCAAGTCCTCTTTTTAAGAGTGGAGGGGCCATGTTGGGGCCTAACACTACGAGTATCAAAATTAAGTCAATAATCAATGACTGCTTTAATACTGCACAGTACAGACCCTGGTTAAAATCTTATTTTTCTAACACCCATCAGTCAGAAACCGTGTAACCTATAAACCAGAGGTTTTCGAACTGTGAGGCATGCCTACATGCTGGTATTTCGAAAGAATGGAAAGTTAGTTATTCTAGTTTGCCCCATTGATTTGGCCTGTTCAACACAGGCAGCACTTACAGGCAACAGCAGTGGCTGTGACACACAGCTCATTGAGGCAATTGAGGTACTTCAAAACCCTTAGCACCCAATTACTGCGGTTTGCAACAAAAAATCATACAGCTTCTCTGAGTCATAACTCAGTCAAATCTGAACACACAGACATGATATGCATATTTTTAGCTTCAGTGTTAGGCACTATTTCTGAGGACAGCATTGACTCGAACATCCATCAGAATAAACCTCCATAAATCTCTTTAGAAATCATAGAAAAAGACGAAAAGAAGAAGAAGAAAAACTCCAGAACCTTTTTAAGTTTTCTTCAGTATCAAAGTAATTTGGTGACAGTTGTCTGTACATCCTTAGGTACATGGCAAACATGAATTGCTAATAGCGAATTCGGCATACTTTTAATGGCACCAGTTTGCCAAAAAGTAAACAAATAGTGACTAAAAAAGCAGGGCTCAAGCTGTAGCCCACAGCAGAATTAGCTGAATCCATGGCAACATATTACTTTCTGTTTACACGGAATATTAATATCTATTAATATCAACTTTTGTCATGTTGCACTATACTTATAGGCCTCTATAATATATGGGGGTCTGTCATCATTTAAAATGTAACATCTCAGGCATGAAAGTTTTTCTATTTGACATGAAAAATTCCATTTTGGTTACTCCGATTTGTAAAGACGGAACTGGGGGAGGCGGAGGCAAGTGCTCTGAGGACATCCAACCTACTGCCTTCTCTCAGTCCACATCGAGTCTCCACCCATTGCCCAAACTGAAGATGAAGCCTTCAGACAGCTGAGAGGCAGGGATCCTTTTGTCAAACCCTCTCTGACCTGAAACCTTTGGGCAAGCCCTGGATACGAGGAGTAAAAAGAAAATTCAGCCTTCTTGTGCACACAGCCGCATGAGTCGGACCTCAAAAATTTCTTTACTAGACTTTCATATTTTAGTGATGTACAGAACATACACAACATATGCATAATACAGTATTTAACACTAATTTACACACATCCTTGCACAAATATCCTGTCCAGTGGCTGCAAGGCACAAACACGCATTCACAAAGTGAGTGACACATCACAAACACATTAGACTGGGCAAAAGCCTCGTAACCACGCGGGCTCCAGGGGGCCCTGACAGTCCAGCAGCTGTCATTGCAGTCAAAAGGCAACATTAGCTCTGGGTAACAGAGGCCCCAACGTGCTGCACGTGACTGAATGCTACTGTACCATCAAGCCATCCCCCAGCCATCCTCCATCACTCACCCTAACGGTCAGAATTAAGATCAGGATGGAGCTGATTAATAAACATCTCCAACAATGAACAAACTACTGTAAAAACAAGAACAAAACCCATCTCATCTCTGTTGTATTTGTAGGGGAAGTTAGTTATTGGCTCATGGATATGATTTTAGTAAGAAGCTGAATCTAGAGGACCTCGCACTGACTAAAAAAAAATTCTACGCTCTTGCATAAATATGTGGTGAGTTAATTAACTCCTGATTTAATTCAGGGCACTGTATGCCATCCCTCCCGTATCCAATCATAATGTAGGTTAAATATGGGGGCAGCACTGACAATGACAATGAAATCATAATGCTATTTTCAGAAGTAAAACTTTATTTATAAATTGGGCCCTGCCAGACCCAGTTTACATTTCTATATCTGTCCCCATTACACATGGCAGGATGGTATGACGAGCTGGTGGTCGAGTCCATTGACATTTAAATCTCTCACAATCGATCACTCCCATAATGCGTGCATTGCAACAGCGTAATGCCGTACAAGCATGGAAATATCCTCCAAAATCTAGTTAGTGAGAATGAATCAACATATTTGGAATTACGTTAAATGGGTTACAAGTTGTTGTGGCTGCTCCTCAGATAAATACATTTAAGACATAGGCAGCTCTTTACAGGTTGGTAAATGATGAGGGTGATCACTCACCCCCTCCAGCCCTAAAATCCCCTACTACAAAACACAAGCTGACCCCCTTCCGTCTGCATTGTAAAGATCAAAGTGTGGTGCTCTTACCGATGCTGTTCTTGGTGTCTCTCCTCAGACCACACAGCATGGCTGTAGTTTAGTCAGTACAGCCACCCTTCGGGAAGTAACCCTGCTGATCTTCAGTAGTGGACAGAGAACTGAGGTTCCACCTGAGGTAAAGTAGGCGACCCGAGAGGCAGACTCTCAGCCGCTCAGATAAAGCAGAAACACCATCTTCGTTTCGTCAGTCCTTTTCTCTCCAGTCCAACATTTGCTTAACCCTTGTCCCTGTTTTTTAAAACCCAGTGAAGTCTGGAGCTCCAGAGGGAAATTTCCGATCCTCAGATGCTCTCTAGTTCCCTTCTCTATTTAAACTTCGTGACAAAAAGATGCCAGCCTTAAATCATTTTTCTCAATCCTCAAAATTATGCATCTACAAAAGTCCGTCTTTCTATAAAATCCAAAGCAGGGAGAGAAATGGTTCACGTCCTTTTGTTTCCATCTTGCTGTGGTTCTGTTATTGAGCTATTCTTACTAATCGTTCGTCTTTTTTACGTAGGATTTATCAGCCCTTGTTCATACACTCACATGAGCTCACACATAACCCTTCTCTCTCATACAGAGCTAGAGTGAGTGTGTTTGCTCTTTCTCTCTCTCTCTCCCTCTGCCAGAGGGATTCAGTGAGGCAGGCACACACGATAGTCACTCCCTCCCCCAGCGCACACACACACACACACACACACACACACACACACACACACACACACACACACACACACACACACTTTATCCATTTCCCACCAAGTCAAACACATCCTCAAACCCACCCACCCACACACGTACACGCACTGAGATTAGGCATGACAAAACTGCACACACACCACACACTCAACCCTCGGCACAATTAACACCACCTGCACATTCATTGTCAGACTGAGCCCTGCACAGTGTCACGTTTTTCTCACACAGAGACTGCACCCATTTTCCACACAGTGCTAGTATCTCTCACTCTCACTCTCTCTCTCTCTCTCTCAGAAAGACACACACACACACACACACACACACACACACACACACACACACACACACACACACACACACACAAGCAAATAACAGAAGACGAAAAATCCTGTGTAGCTGCCTGTTTGAGAACATGCCTAACAACTAAAATTCATTCTAAATATTGTGCAGTTGTTGAGCACAGAGCCGTGGTGACAGATTCAGACTGTGATCACGTGAAAATAAATGAATGGTATGCAAACGGAAAAGTAAAGGGAGCGCTTAGAATTGGGCAAATTTTTTTTTTTCCCCCCAGAGGAGGTCGAAAGGACCCTCTGCTAATCCCTGCTGACTGACCCGTCGCCACACCTGTCTGTCCATTTGTCATGCACACAAGCCTCGACACCAGGCACTTCCTGGCCCCCACTGCATCCACCAACAACGGCAACAAACGCCTTCCTCCAGACTCACAGGCAGCCCCTCTGATCCTTGTCTGCATCATTTGTATTGGTCGCTGCAAACAAATAGTTGTCAGTCCTGAGCCTTTGAAGGCAGGGAAATTCAATACGAAATCCCAATGTCCAACACCAGCAAATCCCAAACAGCTGACAAAAATACACAAGATTCAGAAATTCACAATGTCAACTTAAAGCCTCTATTCTGTAACTGCCAATTTTACAGATGTGTAAAGTGATTACAAACATTTCCATGTTTCTACCCGCTGTTGCATGAAGCCTAATTAGTCAGCTGTACCAGTGGACACTATACTCTTCGGTGTAGATAATTTCCTCTGAGACTTTTGTCCTTAATACCCCATTTACAGTGTGAGTGAGCGTAGTCTTTCAGAGCGAGACTAATTAATTTCCAACATAATAAAGAGAATCAGGAGACAGAGCAGTGTGCTGGACTGATAAAAACCTCTGGGAACAGGGAGGCAAATGTTGGGTTACAATAAAAATTGACTCTTCTGCACTTACTCTAAACTAGTAAATCTACATTATTGATCCAGAGGGATTGATAATGTAATGATTGGTTTAGGAAAATGGAATTTTCAAACAGAGGCTCGACCAAAAAAGACACAAAGAGCGGCAGAGTTTGAAAAGATTGAAAAGGTGCAGGACTCTCAAGAGGAGAATTGTGTGTGGCTTTTTTCAATATCTGGTGGTGGTTTGTTTTCCAAATTTTTCGTTGACATTATTTAAAAAATAAATCCTCGTGAAAACACTCAGGTTTTTATTTTTTATAGACAAAGAGGATGTTGTAGGCCGAAGGGCCTGAAACGCAGCCACCTCATCGATCAAACTGACTGCACTGCCATCTTATGGTGATCAGCTCCAGTTGCAAGTGAAAATCTGAAAAGCGAAATGACTAATCCACTTGTGGGCCAGCACCACACATACTCATGCTTCAGTGTTCACCTTTAAGGACGTTCAAAGCAAATGCTGTGTTTAACAGGCCTGCTGCAAACACTGACACATGTTTACTCTCTTTCTAAAACTGCTTCAGATAATGTCTGTAATTTGGTGACTCTTTGGGGAAAAACTTACAAATAAACTTGTTAAAGTCAAATAATTTTGTATAGGCGACAAAACTCTTCTTGGTCACACTTTATTAGTCCCCCTATTTAGCATTTATAAATAGTATACCAACATTTAATAAATTGCTCATAACATAGTTTAATGTAATTGTACACAGCTATAAAGACATTTTTAAGTGTTTATGGATGTACAGTATCTGTCAACAATTACAACCTGTCATATAAAGACATATTTCACATTATTAAAGCTGTCTTTTATTATGTTGCCATTCATGAGCTGTTTAGACAGCAGCACCCACTTATGGGTGTCCACTGGAGGAGTGAGAGTTGACTAATGCATTAATAAACACTTATATCTGCTTGTAACTACATTGTGGTGTGTTATAAACTGCTTACAAATGCTTAATCGGGGGAATTAAAGTAAAGTGTTGCTCTCTTGTTTTCCAAGACTGCATTCATTGGCAAATAACAAAATCTTTCAAGTTTGACCTGTATTTCTTCACAATATTAAAGACATCAACTGAATGTATTACCAAATCCGGAAACATGACATGGATTTCCAGGAGGTTTTACCTTTGGTTCTTCCTCTGATGATGCCCAGTCGACATCTGAGAGAAAACGAGAACATCCTCCTCTTTCCTCCCGCGGACCGGCTGCCTTTCCTCAGGGAGTCTGTCTGAGGGAAGGCGAAGGAGAGCTGCTTGGGAGTGAGGTGCCCCTTTCCCAACACTACCCTTGCTGACATGTTCATTTTCTGAGCAGTGACAAGGAAAAAAATGGATTCGGTCCTCTCCCTGACACTCTCACCATCTCTAAGACACTGCAGTCTCTGCCCGTCCTGCTGTTCTCGTGCTCTCCTCCCAATCTGGAGAACTTCCAGTCCTCTCAGGTGAGAGGTGAGTTTCCACTCCAGAAACAGGTGCAGGATTTAAAAAGAGGAAAGACTCAGATCCAACACTGTGCCTCTTTTTCTCCAACTACCCTTGGTAAGTCACTTCTACATCCAAACAGCCACAAGCTGACTGGCTAAATAAAAGCTAAGGTTTTGCATCTTTGGCAATGTCAGTTTTACAGGAACAGATGGCAGAGGGCTCAGGGCTGTGGGGCACAGCTTGCCTGCCAGAATGCAATGGAAACTTTCTCTGCAGGGAGCCAGCTCTAAACATCGCAAAACAACGTACACTCTGAGCTGGCCGATTCAAAGAAATGACTTGATAACACGCGATTTAATTCATTTGTATAGAAAGTCAAGCAATTAGATGAGCATGTCAGCCGAGGATTTGTCTGAGCATGCTGATACATGGTGCCAAACTGTATCCCTGCCATTAGTCCTAAACCTGCGCGGAGACTGTGAGCAGCAGAAATATGCACAAGCCAGAGCATGTGACGCTGATATGTTTTTGTTTTTTTTTAATTTATGTTGTGTTCTAATCTAATTGTCTCCCTATGACCCTTTTAATTTCAGCCAATCACTGATTATTATCCACTAGGTTATAGTATCTAGGTATACAGCGTTTGTTAGTATTTAGTGGTTTTAACACTTAAATAATTCTGGTCCTCCTTTCTTTCTGTAGGGTTTCCTAGTGGCAGTCAGTCGGCGCACTTGGGACAGTTTTGTCTGGTCTGTGCTGGTTACTTCAGTGTGGTCACCTATAGGTTGGGTGAATGGTGCATTTCTTTTTTATTGGTTATTATTTTTTTTACCCCACACTCTACTGCCCCCTCTGACTGTCTACTTTCTTTTCACCCTGTCCTTTCTAGCAGGACCAGCAGATAATTTTATCAAAATTCATTTTATCAGCTAATTAAACTGCTTGTAACAGTACCTGAACCACTTTGACTGCTGTGTTTATTTAAATGGAACATGTGTGTACAACCTCATGTTTGGTTAAAAGGCCCAGGCTACATACAGAATGTTATTTAAAGGGGCACTCTGCCAATTTTACCCATCAAGTCTAGTCATTGTTGGTACTACTCAGCCTGTGAACAGTTGAATAATGTTTTTCAGTCTGAGAATATAACCATGAAGACTTCATAGTGATGTCATCAGGGTTATGCTGGATTAGGCCTGAGACTAGGCCTGGGCCTGTTTCACAAATGATCAGTGGTGGAAGAAGTACTCCTCGTCCTTTACTTAAGCAAAAGCAGCAGTACCACTCTGCACACTCTACTCCGTTTACAAGTGTAAGTCCTACATTCAGGGTTTTATTTACGTACAAAATCAGCAAAATGTACTAGTATCAAAAACACTTGTTCTTTAAATCAAACATATTTAGACTGCATTAAAACTTAAAGATTACTTTTCTATTTTTCACTATTTTTCAATGCTGCATATTTATCCAAGAGACCTTGAGTAAATTTGGTGAAAGTTAAATTAAAAAAAAAAAAAAAGCTGAATTGAGTCCAGAATGTTCTTTGACAGCAAAAGCCTTACAAACTGTGAAAGCATGTACTCTTCAAAAAAGCTACCCTGGATCACATCTTGGAGGCAAAACGGTGTTTATACAAAGTTATGAAGCCTCTTCCATTTATAATATGGGTCAACACTGTTCCTCGAGCATCTTGCCCCTTTTGTTCTGTTCCACCATCCTGTCATCTGGAAGGAGGTGAGGAGTAACCCCATTTACCCCAGGGAGAATACAACCAGCTCTGTAGCCATCGTCAACTCATATGTGAGCATTTCCTTACCATTTTGATGCCTGTGCAATGTATGAAAATAGCTCTTGTATAAGTATCAGGCCAAAAAAAAATAAATACCCATTTATAATTCCTGTAGACTCCCAACACATTATTGACATCTTCCTTTTGAAATTAGATGTCAGTCCACCAATGATACTTATTTGAATTGCAATCACAAGGAAACTTGTGAAACATTACCTGAACACCATTGTTACTGCTCAACATTAACTTGAGGCGTACAGCCAATTTTAACTGAAAGCCAAAATAAAAACACTGCATTAACTGAACAATTTTTACTCTATATCTCGTTCCTTGGATCAATATTGCCCAAATTTCCAAACAGGAAGAGTAGAATTTCAAGTTTGTCTTATTTGCCTAACTTCCTACAACATGTAGCACTAAATTTAAAGCATGTGGAGATGAGCCGCTGTAATCCATTAAAACGATGTCAATTACAAAGACATGAAAGTTTAGTCGGGTTTCACGCATGTAAGATTTTCCAGACCTGTGCAATAACCCTGCTGACGAGGAATGATGTGCATAAAAATTATCCATGAGCCAGTTTCCATTTTTAAGCGTTTATTGTGTATAACCAGTTTATTCGTTCTCCTCGCTCCTGAGCCTGGCGTTGGGGTTGGTGATCTTGATGGCCAGCTGAGCTGCCCTCTCCACGATCAGCTTCCTGTTCTTGGAGGAGACGTTGTGGGCGATCTCAGCACAGTGGGTCCTACAGGAAGTAAGGAAAAGGGGCTATTAGGTGCTGAAAAGACATATTTTTACAGGAGTCACCTTGTAAAAATATGCTTGAGTGTTGCAACAGCTTTAGTCTTATGCGGCCCAATCTAACTTTTATAATTTCTTGTAGCTGAGCAGTTTTAATTCTAAGACAAATCACTCCTGTGTTGCAGAAACAACAAGAATGTTTTTGCAGTATATTTGTATATTTAAATAAAAGAACAATCGTGCCATTATTGCAGTTTTTCTGCATACGATAAACACAGGCACACTTAAATGTTCAGTGTTTCTAAAAACACCCCAATTAAGGGAGGTCATGACAGCTTCACTAACACCACCACACTATCTAAAATCTTGCGAAGCTGGAACTCTCAACCTAACCCAGTAATGAAAGCAGTGGTAAATACTGATACTGATGAACTACACGGTGGCCACTAAATGTGACTGACACTACAGAAAGATGGAAAATGCTCCTGAGCTCATCCATAGTGCTTTTGGCTTTATGCTTTTAGAGTACAATGATGCCACAGTGGAAATAATGAATTTTCTACCACAAAGTCTGCTTGACTTTCCTACTTGTCCAAAGGATCAATCAGATTTACCATCAACACTTATGTTCTCTGAACTATTGATTCAACAGCAATCATTTTGAAAGTAAGTTCAATTTGTGTCAAGCAAATCAAGGTTACTAAATCCAGGGTCAGATTGTTTCATAGATCACATGTTCATAGAACAGCTTGGTTATCTGAATTTCAGCTTAGCTCAGTCTTTTCCTTAACTTGGGCTGATTAGATTTTGCTTGTCATGAAACATATCCTCATTGACCCAATTGGAATTTTCATACGTGTGCTCAATAATTGTAGCTGGTTCCTCAAATTCTCAAACATCTTCCTTGAAACACAGAATCAAATTTGTCTTTAGGAGACTACAGATCTCAACAGTTAATTTCACTTTTAAAGCTTGTCATTATGATTTCCCCAATTTTTTCCCTAAAATATCAGGATTTTAGACATGGTTAGCAGTACAGTCTACGTACTCCTTTGGTGATTAACAGGTTCGACTGTAAATAGTGTGAGCAGGGTTTTAACCATTAACTTCTAGAGTAATTTTGGTTAGTGATCTAAACAACTGCAAAGATAAAAAAAAAATTATACCTTTTGAATCAAATTATCTATCCCTCTCCTTGCAGTCCCCCTCCCAATCTGCTATTGAATCTTTCAGCATGCAGTTACAAACAATACTGTTGGAACAACATATCAATTCACTCCCCGCTCTGAAATTTGCTGGACTATGGCAAGCATCACTATTTTGTAGGTCAGTCGGTTAAACTCAGCTCTTTCCAAAACAGGATTTATGATCAATACATGACTTTTTTTTTTAAACTTCTATACGGAAATTAACAGGATGATGTGACTGCAGCCTTCAACAGGGTTGTGCTTTGAACTGTGGTCGAGGTAGATGTATGCTGCTCGTCCCACCTCAGCTCCACTACTATTCATAATTTGATTTTCATTTTGAAAAACTCAAACCCATACTCTTAAGCTTCCATCCCTTCAGGTACCTGAGTGATGTGAGTAACACTAAATCCATGGTTTTCTAGTTTATAGTGCACAAAAAAACAAGATGGGCTATTTAATGGGAGATTCCTGGACAAAAGATTCCTGTGTGTGCAACAGATTGTGTTTGTGTCACTGCAGCCCTTAGGAACATGAGGCAGAGTTTCACAAGCATCTTACAATTTTGACAGCTCTGTTGTAACACTGCCTAAGTTAAATTTAAAAAAATAAATAAAAATAAAAGCACAGTGTGCTTCATGATGGGTGTGTCATTAGCTTTCTAACCTAAGTAATTGGCTTTTACTAGCCTCACTCCCTCAACGCTTTAAGCTGGACTTGAGAACTCTGCTTTCAAACAGTGTCTTATAAGTTCCTTTTCATAAAGGCCCAATATGTTACATATGAAGCTCAGCAAGCATACCAATTGTGATTATTATTCCCATCAGTTCTCAAGTTCTCGACAACTACAAAAACATTTTCAGGGGAGTTTCTAACTTTCTAAACGAAAACGGCCTTTTGACTTGTTGGAGGAGGATGCAAGTCCTGCTGTCACTCACGGGTCAGTTCACCCACACAGCCCTTGGTGTTTCCAAACATGTAGTTAAGTCTTATTTGCTTTGGTTTTGAGATCTGAGACTTCCGCCGCCACCTCAACAGAAATACTGGAGGTAAAAGGAATTTTTTTTATGGTGCTCAAGACATTGAAAAATTACATTTGGAAAACTCAACAAAAGTGACATCTCTTACCAGAAAAAATGTCCCAGTTAGACAATATTGGAAAATTCAAATTTCAAGCAATTTCTTTGCTTGATTTAATGGTCAACCAACTCATTCCAAGCTTGTAAAATGTGAACTGCATATTTGTGAAAGCTATAGCCTACTTAACATGAACAAATTTTTGCAACGAGCAAGCATCTGAATTGCAAATTAAATAGAATGAAATGTTCAAAATGGCTGCGCCATCTGTTGTTCAACAAATGGTCGAATTAAATATTTGTCAACTTACTTTTCTGTAGAACAGTCCATTCTTGTATAGAAAAGGTCAGTCTGTTCACTGATTTGTCAAATCTTAGTTGCTACAAAACTGGGAAATCAGTTTTGTAAGGGATAATATTGCAAGAGGACTGATAAAGGTTAAAAAAACATTTATATTTATATTACATACACATAATGAATAAATCAATAATGAAAATAACTTAGCTGCAGCACTAATCGCCATTATTGCTGGAAAATATAGCAGTTACATCTTTTCAAAATTACTTTTCAAATCTTTGAGCACCATTTACAAAACTCCATTCATCTCTATTAAACTGAACTGACAGCTAAAGTCTCAGCTGGTATCTCAAAGTCTCTCCTGACAAAACAAACCATGTGTAAGCCTGATAACAAACCTAATATGTATTCTATATTGTTTAAAGTATGTTCATGCACAACTTACTTGTTACTCATCATTAGGACCTCGAGCTCCTTGACATTATGCACCAGGAACTTCTTGAAGCCAGTTGGCAGCATGTACTTGGTCTTCTTGTTGCTACCATAACCGATGTTGGGCATCAACATCTGACCCTTGAACCGCCTGCGGACCCTGTTGTCAATACCTCTGGGCTTACGCCAGTTTTTCTGTATAAGAAATGAAGATAATTTGCAGGTATTAATTCCTTGCATGTCCATTCTAGGAATTAAAAGGAGTTTTCCAACCCTGCTGAACATCTTGTATGCAATTAAGACTTACCGCAATCTTGACATATCTGTCAGACTGATGGCGAATGAACTTCTTGGTTCGCTTCTTGACAATCTTGGGCTTTGTGAGGGGCCTGAGGGCTGCCATGGTGACTGGGGATGGGAAAAAAAGTTCAAAAAATTAGGGCTACAACCAATTCAGCGCTATTATACCAGCTTCAGTGTTGCAGCATTATACCACAATGTGCTTTATACTGCAAGCACTATATTCAGTTTTCAATGCGAGAAAATGCACGACTACAAGCTGTGGAGGACATTGCAACTAACTCACTGCCACATTTATAGACCAAAGCTCTCACTGAGCCTGAGACTAAAAGCAATGAAGCAAGTATCCTTCCACTTTTCTGTGGAGTGAGCCTCAAGGTAAACGTGTTGACCAGCGTTAGCTAACTATCGCCAACCGTGCACTCAGTATTTAGCTAGCTAGCTAGCCATGCTACTCTATTTCAAGCAGCAAAAGCTTGATTAGGCCAAACCGCTGAAAGAAAAAAAGAAAGTCACGTCTAAATATAAGAACTGCTAAGTTATTTCACAGTGCTTCTATGACACCATTTACTGCATACAACCCCATTTCACGGGGAGAGCGCTGGCAACCGCTTTAGCAGCAGCTCCTCACTCCAGAACGACACATTAAAGACGATATAAAATGACAAAACGGTCACTATTATCCCACATATATGGAATTAATTTGTACGATTTATAACCCACGTCAGGATCGACAAATAATGCCTTAAATCGCGCGGATTACCATAGATTGTATCGACTCACCCGCCGATGTAAATCCAAAAGGGACCTCAGCGACGGCGGAAGGAAAGAAAAAGGACTTCCGCGAGTGTTGCAAAGGCTTATGGGTACTGTAGTTTGTCAGCACTACGGTATTTTAGAGCGCCTGCGCTGCACGGGAAGTTGCACTCTCAAAACTTAAACAATATGAGTCTCGTCTTGCTTATTGTCATTCACTAAATGTTATATTATCACGTCCTAAAGTGCACGCACGCACACATACACACACACATATCTGTGTGCCCACCTTTCCTATGTGTTTACCGCTCATGAAACGGTTGGTGCGCACTTCCTGAACAGCTCTGTTTCGGGGCGCTGGGGGCTTCTGTACTTGCGAAAACTGTGACAGAGCGGATCATATAAAGGAAGATTGATTCAACAAGTAGAAAAAACCAAGACCACCAGAAGAGTGACGTTTTCTTTCCTGTTTAACTGTCAGTAGAGAGGAAGGAGTCAGCTGACTAACGGCTGACGGAAGCCAGTGTTGGGTGTAATAAAAGGTAAATGATGTGTTTTTTTGTGTCACACGGCGATGGGTGTCATACGGACTGCCTGTGATTAGTGCACCCATGAAGCTTCGGACCCGTTTTAATTCTTGTCGTTTAGTCGCTTCCCAGAGCCTTTAGATGGAACACCAGCCCATTATGAGGTGAGTGTCGCCCCGTTAGCGAGTGTTTTAACTGCAACCTAAACTCGGCTCGCAGCATTTCCCACCTCACGGTGTTTAACTTTCGTTTCCCGTTACTTTCAGCCGTCAGCCCAGGAACTACGGAATGGCCAATCCCGGTTATGTCCCAGGTGCAGAGGGGAGAGCTGGTAGGGTCCACGGACGTGTTATTCAACTTTTGCACTGAATGCAGAGCCATTTTACGACACAGATGTGAAGTAATTTAGTGGTGTTATAATTGCACGCCCCCGGTGGCGCAACGCAGCGCACGCCTTCAGGGTGACGTCACGGCCGAGCTGCAGTCCATCTGAAGCAGGTACAGCACCGGTGGCAGCTGAAGGCGTGCGAGTACCGCGGGTTTGACAGAAGTTGCAAGGGGTTTTGTTGAGGGGGGCCGGACCATGTGTGTGCGTCTTTAGTCTAGTTGTAAAAACCTCTCCGAATGGACACTCACACGGAGGGCCGGGGTAAGTCACCCCCTCGCTACCTTACCTTATGGTTGTCGTGTAGAAACGTGTTTGCAGTGTGGGAGACCCAAAGAGTTCAGCTGGAGTCTCTAAAAAGACCCGTGGGAAGCCTCGCGCAGTTTTACAGGCTACTCGTTTGTGTAATTCGTGAAAGCCGAAACAGATTTTTTAACATTTGAAAGTCTACATCTGTATCTGTTCTGATATGACTGAACTGGTTCTTCTGGTTTTTTCTTTTAGCCATGTTCGCCCCACCCACAGCTGAGGGCCCCAGCGCTCCTCCGGCCAGCATGTTTGACAGCATGCCTGGCTATGAAGGAACAGTGGCAGGAGGAGGTACAGTATGGCCACTTTACCAGTTACACTCGTAGTACTGTGCAAAAGTTTGATGGGCACTAAAAGCAGAGTGATAATGCTTTTAAAAATAACGCAATTAATAATTTTTATTTATCAGTCAACATCATACAAAGCGCAGTAAACAGGATAAACTAAATCAAATCAGTATTTGGTGTGACCACCTTTTGCCTTTAAAACAGCACCAGTTCTCCCGCTTGTGTACAGTTTTTAAGATTCTTGGCAGGTAGGTTGTTCCAAGCATCTTGTAGAACTGGCTAGTTGGCACAGTTCTTCTGTGCCAACTAGATTTAGGCTGTCTCAGTGTCTTCTCTCCGTTCCCGTGATCCCAGACTGACTCCGTGATGGTGAGATCAGGACTCTGTGGGGGCCAGACCATCTGTTTCAGGACTCCTTGTTCTTCTTGTCTCTGAAGAAGGCTATTTATGACTCTGGCTGTATGGTGATGGTACTGCATGATGGATAAGAATCTAAACATCCAAAGTACCTAAAACTTTTGCACAGTACTATATACAATCTAAAGCAATCCAGTGCAACAGCTCTGCCACATATTCTACCTTTACAAAGTTTAAGAAGGCCAGTTTTTGTTTACTTAACTTAACTTAACTTAACTTAATGAGGGGTGTTAATTCAACCGTATGTTTGTTACTGAAGTAGTAGTTAGTGGTGGTGTTGTACTGGATTATACTGATGTATTTCTAATATCTTACCCCCCCCCCCATGTTTGTAAATTGGGTTAGGCAGAACATTAGAAACACCTTTCGATATAATGCAGTATAGTATAAAGTTAAAAGAATACCTCTCTGATTGTGTGACTCAAAACTGAACGCTATTCTTTTTGTAAAGGTAGAATTTAAGGCTGAACTGTTGTATTGGATTTTACAGGTATACCTTGTAAAGTCGATGCGCAGTGTTTACTGTATGTAAAAAAAGCACAAGGAATGATTGCTCTGAGGATAAAGCAATGAAACAGTACAAAAAACCTTCAATATCTGCTGTAGGTGGATTTCTTCCCCCACCCATGCCTGCTTACCCGGCTCCTCAGCCTGAGCCTGGACCTGAACAACCACATTGGAAGTAAGGCTCAAACTATTCCCTTTCCTACACCATGACTGCTAATAGGATTTGAAAACATTTTCAAATGATGTGGTTTTAGAATTAAAGCAAGTGCACTGCTTCAGGCGCTATGGTAAGTATCGCTTTCTTTGAAAAGATTACAGTTCATGAAATGCTGTATGTCATTCTTTCACTGCTGGCAGTATCCCATCTATAACTGAAGACACTGCTCGCGAGGCGTTTGTCCTGTTTGCCTCCAGCAAGTGCTGCTACAGTTCAGCACCAGCAAAGGATGGTGTGATCACCAACATGGAAGCATTCAATACATACAGGGTAAGAGGAGGTCTATTCACACGTGTGTGTGTGTGTGTGTGTGTGTGTGTGTGTGTGTTTGGGAAAACCCACTAAATGGAAAATCCATAGAACTAATAGTTTTTAAGGTTTTGGATGTTCAACGCATGAATAAGCAAAGAAATGCCAGTGGATTGTTTAATTGTGTTTAATGTTTGTTTTTCTCCACCCCTGCTTTGTTTTAGTATCGCCTGGAAACTTTTGCTGAAACAAGATCTACAGAATGGAGTCACGAGCCATATAATGGTACATTACTGTTACTTTTTGCTTGCGGTGATATCTTCAAATTGCATTTTTTTTGTCAGACCAACAGTCCAAAACACAAAGATAATCAATTTAAAATTATATAAAATAGAGAAAAGCGTCCAAATTCTCATGTTTGAGAAGCTGGAACCAGAAAATGCTGTAACTTAATGCTGCTGTAACGATACTACTTCTGCTGTCAGTCAGCTATTTACTGCAACTTCCCAGTGACAGTCTAATGTGTTGTTTTATTTGGATCAGGCCAGCCAGTGGATGCCTATGCCCAAACACCTCCAGGGCCTTGGGATATTCCGGCTAAAACCCCCGGTTTTTTTATTGATGGCAAACAGGTTATCAAGGTTCCCTACACTTCGTCTGTGAAGGTAAATTATAACAATACTGCATGATGTAAAATATGCTTGGAGAAGAAAAAGATGCCATGATTGCCTTTTTAGATATTTTCCTGACGAGAATCATTTCATCTGCAGAACTGCCACGTTTGTATGGGAATGGGAAGAAAACCTTGCAAAGACTGTGCCGGAGCTGGTAATGTAAGTAATTTCCACAGACCTCACTGAAAAAGTTACTTGAAGGCCTTAAATGAGATAATCTGATCATATAATTTTTTTTCTCTCTCCTGTCAGAAAGTTTGTTGGGTGTGCAATGGATCTGGTTACCGCCACGGAGATGATCGATGCAGCCACTGCAATGGACGAGGAAGGGACAAGTAAGCGTTACCTGTAGATTTCTAATAAAGTGAGAGCATCAGTAAGTAATTTATAAACAGTACAGTTTGTGCTTTTCCTAAAACATACGGGTAGTTATTAAACTTTGTGCTGTTACAGCTGCAGTCACTGTCATGGGCAAGGATCGACGCAATGTGACACATGTCGTGGAAAACAACAGCTTCTAGTCTACATCAACCTGACTGTGAAATGGTGCTGTTTTCTTATTATTGTTTATCTGTCAAGAATGCCTGACAACTAAAGCAATGAATAGTCTTTCTTCATGATCTGAAGGACATCAAAATTTATGGCTACTTTATAATGTTAAGTAGCATTTAACAGTTCTAAAATTAAACTGTATACCTTCTTTTTTATGTATATGCTTTCAGGACAAACAACTCTGACAACTATGTTGTAGAACAATCGAGTGGACTGCAGGTGAACAACCTTAGCAAGGTGTCTGGCAAGGAGCTTTTCAGAGACTCTCAGTACATGGTAAAAGATTGTTTCTTACTTTCTCAGGAGGTACAAGATGTAAGTGGGAGAGCACAAGGATATAGAACAAACATATTACTTAGGTTTTGGTGAGGAAATTTTTCCCTGACTTAGTGAACTCTGTGATAACCACGCATGCTTATTAGTGGAACGGTTGTCCCATATTTTCCTTCATCTGTGTATCTAAACAAACAGGCTTACAGGCTGTCCACACAGGATACATTTCACTCATGTTTTAATCAATACAGAAATTTTCACACCTCACATAACTCGTTACCCTGGTGCTTTATGAGGCGAACTGCTTCAAATCTATTCTCATCACTTTTATTGTGTATTTGGCTCCGTGCACCACACAAAAACCCTTTGGCTGAACACTTGCTGTGTTACACTGATGGAGGACCGAAGCTGCTGCTGCTCATGTGCTGCATTCCCTATGCAGCCTGTGTACTGTGAACTGGTCTTAGGCCTAATACTGATCCTATATTCAAAGGGTCATACCTGTGTGTCATTGTACTCCTCACAATAAATTAAACACTAAAATGGTTGTTATCTGGCTTGATCTGTCAACCAGTAATTGAACATAATTTAAACAATGATGGTGATTCAGCACTTGTTCATATTTTTCTGATCACCTGGTGCAGGTATACCCAGTGATGGGCTTCCCAGACCCTGCAGTGGTGAATGCTGCGCAGCGCCTTGTCAGTGAACACCAGGGCAAATATTCCCATACGTCACGAATTCTACAACAGGTATTTATAATATTTTAATATAATATAAAAGGTTTTGTTTAGACTGGACAATACTCATGATCAAAGCCCAAATTTTGTGTTTGTGTAACATGCTCATATTTGCTTTCTTTGTCTGCAGCGTCAAACCATAGAGCTGATCCCCGTCACCAAGGTGTCCTACTTGTGGAAAGGGAAATCACACATTTACTTTGTTTACGGGAATGAGTTCAAAGTTAATGCAGATAACTATCCTGCCACCTGTTGTTGCTGCACTGTAATGTGAATGTGGTGGTTGTGTATGAAGGTGTTTACTTTCCAAGGCAGTGGATGTTTAATTATAACAGTTTTACTTACAAGTTAGTTCTACAGATGAATGGAGCATTCCCAGCATTGCCTGACATGAGGGCAGTTATGACCTCGTCAAAGTTTGACATTCAACACAGAGGCATTTAACCTTTAAGCTCCCACAAGTCAGTAGAACTAATGCAGCCTCTTGAATAAGCAATCTTTACCTTTGGCAAACTAGTACAACATGACTTATGTCAACAGAAAAAAAAAAAAACAAAAACAAAAAAACTAGCTATATTCCCACAATCCTCAACTGTATTGCATTTATATTACAGCATTCATTTTTATATCGTCAGTAAAACCAGCTGTTTCATACAGAGTACTATTTTTGCAGCAGTGCTATTTGTTTATGTAACTAATGTGCATTTGAACATAATTCGTTTGCTGTCATGGCAACACTAATTGTTTTTAATGTAAATGTGAATCTTTTCTTAAATATCTATGATCTTGCAAGACAAAACATTTGTAATACTCACTTTGCAATAATTCAGCCATTTGAATAAATGTATTTCCCAATGTTTTGCTCTTGATTCATTTCGTCATTAAAAGTGGACTGTCGCTCGTGAAATGACGTGAAGAACGTGTTCGCCATAATGATAATAAACCGTGAACACAAAGCTACAATAAAGCAAATTAAAGTCTGGCTGTGAAACGGGGATCGATACGTAGACATTGAGGAGCAATCGAGTTTGGACAAATATCGCTGGACGCAAGTCTTGGTAAATTTGGGGAAGCCGAGGAAGAGCTGAGCGGAACAACGAGGTGAAGTTAGCATGCTAGCTAAACGTAGCAAGTTTACCTGTGATGCTGCTAGCTAACACCTTAGTGCCTGGTTTCAGGTACAGTAAGGTTTAAGTTGGTTCGAATACGATTTGAATCTCACGCAAGCTGTACATGCCCGGACAGCTCAGGCCTAGTGTAAACTTTAGCACTGGAATCCAAAGAAGGGCACTTTCAGAGTGTCACTAGCGAGCTATATAAATTAGCTTCCTTGCTTAGCCACAGTATAAGCTAGCCAAACATCGCAACAGGCAGTGTGTGAGTTTGCCGCTACCTGCTGCAGGAAGTATCGACTGTAAGTGTTGGAGCTGGGAATGCAGTTCCCAAACAAATCAGAGAAAGTGATAACGCATTTAATCTACATACTGACTTGGGGAATGACAGTTTTGGTAGTTCTGACAGTTGGAGTCCCTGGAGAGCTGGTGCACCTGCACAGTGAGATGTTTGTGAAGCGATGGAGCAAATCTGCCTCCGTTTTTTTCTTGGCTTTTTATGATTATAAGTCACGATATGCTGCAGCATACTTTGGTACAGCCCTCTGGAGTATTAGATAAACATGGACTGAAATGAAAATAAAGTATTAATAAGTGATGGAATCTAACTAAGTACATTTACTCAAGTACTGTACTTGAGTACAAATTTGAAATACTTGGACTTTACTTGAATTTTCTTGTCATGCCACTTTATACTTCCACTTCACTGCAGTTCAGATGGAAATAATGTGCTTTTTACTCCAATACAAATTTATGACAGTTTAAGTTACGAGTTACTTAACAAATTAAGATTTTTGCATACAAAACATATTAATAGTTTATAAAAGTTTTGCTTTTTAAACTACTCAACAGTACATACAAGTACAGCTGAATGATGAGGAGTCGAGTTTTTTTATTTTTAGCGTTTAGTTTTTAGATTTGTTTGTATTAATAATGAGTGCATGGCATCCTGACAGGCAACGCTATGGCGTCGGCATCTGCCAGTGTGGACTCCAAGGCAGAGCTGACTGCTCTACTGGAACAGTGGGAGAGGGATCAACAAGGCAGCACGCAGGAGCTGGTTAACATCCTCACAAAGTAAGTAGTTATGCTTCTTGTTAATGGGGTGCCATTAGGATGGATTGGGGGTGACTTAAAGAGAGTTAAATGTGTTGATGTGCTGCAACTTTCAGAATCTCTGAGCTTGTTGAGAAGGAGACAGAGGAGTACCACAAAGCGGACCCAGACCCTTTCGATGATCGACATCCTGGTATGAAAAAGTGAACACAACACATGATGGCAATATTACTGGATATTTAAATGTTGTGACTGTTTTGACAATTCCCCACTGGCCACTAGGGAGAGCTGATCCAGAGTGCGTGTTAGGGCATCTGCTCAAGATCCTGTTCAAGAATGATGACTTCATGAACGCGGTAAGAATGAACTGAGACTTGTTGTACATAATAAAGGGCCGTTTTTTAGCCTCTGAGTCAGAGGGTGATTTTTAAAAGTTTTTAAATTTCTTCCCTTTGTAGCTGGTGAATAGCTATGTGATGACTAGCAGAGAATTTTCCCTCAATGCAGCAGCTTGTCGCCTGCTTCAGAACATCATGCCTGGATTGGAGACAGCAGTGGTCTTTCAAGAAAAGGTACGTTATCCCTGACTTCATTATGAGATAACATTTCCAGATGCATATCAGACATTCCATGTTGACCTATACTGGCAGCATTATTAATTCATGTTTAGCACGCTGATATAAATAATAACATTAAAAATCCCAACAATAAAGCAGAAGCTGCAAAAAAGGGAGATGAGTTCTCATTTTGATTAAATGTCATCCTCTGGCTGTCCTAGGTTTTAAAGCAGTTTTAAATGGAGTAAGGACATATGGTAAAGACAGAGATGCTCAAGTAGTTTTTGCTGGAAAGCAGTAGTGACATAAAGTAAAGTTCTGAAAGCCACGTTATCGCTGAGTCACTGGGACAGACCAACAAACCCATCAGGTTTAGATAACCAGAGACGGCAACAGATGTCTGTTTTGTTTGTGGAGCTACAGTCTAGCCTGCAAAGTTAGTTGCACTTTGACCACCGTTCTGCCAGTTAACTTGTGAATGGAGACTCATAGACACAGACACATGACTCTTTGTTTTTTTTTAAGGTAGTATGTGTTTTAAAGGCTCGGTATCAATACTTTTATTTAGAACTGGATTTTTAAAATTGTGTTTTAAGCCATCATATATTTGTGTTTGACCAAGTGAGAACGAGGTGGGGAAAATACAGTACTAAAAATGTTCTGTGTTTTTTCTGATTAGGAATCTGTTCATATTCTTTTTTTATATGCATTTCACCATAATTCTGTGTTTGTCTTTATCAGGAGGGTATAGTTGAAAGGCTATTTAAGTGGGCTCAGGAGGCCGAGCAGCCCCTCAGAATATATGCCACAGGCTTGTTGGCAGGAGCCATGGAGAACCAGGACATTGCGGCCAACTACAGGGAGGAGAACTCTGTTTTGGTCAGTAGGGGATTTCGCTCTATCACATTTTCTCTATCAAGGTTTATATTAATGAATGATGTGAAAGTACATAGTGATGGACAAGGTATTAGAACGGCCGACAAAACTGTGTTATCCCAGCAAGCATCAGAACGATTTGCTCATCAGCAGTAAAGTAGCAACTGTCCATTAACTTTTTTTTTTTCGTGCTTTACTTTGACAGGTGCCTTTGATGCTGCATCGCTTACGTGAGCTTCAGGATAAGGATGCAGAGAACAAAAGGGAAATCAAACGGCCCAGCCCCAGGAAGACCTTGAGTGAGCCTTTGCTACCTTTGGATGAGGAGACTGTTGATGGAGGCTTTGAAGAGAAGCCCTTCACACCGGGCAGAAACGGAGGGGAAAGGGAGGGGACGGGGCCAGAGGAGGATGGCGAAATTCCTTTCTCAACCATTGAGCCTGAAAACGAGCTTTCGTTCCGTCTCAACTCTCCTCATAAGACCAGCAGCCGTGCCAACTCAGCTGTTAAAACCATGATGAAGCCCATGTCTGCCCCAGGTTCACTGATACACCAAGGCATGTCTGATGGCAGCAGTTACCTAAAAAGGAAGGCAGAGAGGGAGAGTGGCAGGACCTCAAAACAGAAGCTAAACTTCTCTTTGCCAGAGCCAGAGAGGAACTTCAGTGAACTTTCCAACAGCAGCTGGTCTGAGATGAGCCCCTGGGTGATTGGAAATAACTATCATCTGTACCCTCTAACCCCAGAGATCGAGCAGAGGCTCATCCTGCAGTATCTCACTCCTCTGGGGGAGTATCAAGAGGTTGGTCCATTACCATAGTAGAAAGTAGAGTTGCAACACTAAGTCAATTAATCAGTTAGTCGACATTGATCTACAACTATTTTGACAGGCAATCAATTTTTTTTGTTAGTTTTTTCAAGCTAAATATGCCAAACATTTGAAGGTTTCATCTTCTTAAATGTGAGGGTTTTATTCTTTTCCCTGTCATATATAATAGTAAACTACATCTTTGGGTTTTGGACTGATGGTCAAGTAATACAAGCAATTTTCCTTGTGCAGTGGAAAATTATGACAAACTATTTTCACTGTTTTCTGACATTTTATATAAAAAATGATGAGTCAAGAAAATAATTGACAGATTGATTAAAAATAAAAGAATCTTTTGTTGCAGACATAGTAAAATGGCATTTGGCAGCATGTAGCTGTGCAGCATATGTAACTGCTTTATCACTTTAGACTGCGTATGCATTTCCCTTGTCTTGTCACAGATTTGCCAGCAGATGTCAGTCTTCCTTAATTATGATTAAGGAGTTATTCTGTTGTGACATTACAAAGAGTTAGTTTTGAAGGGTCACCTCATGCTCATACCTCCTCCTTCCACCTGCAGCTGCTGGCAGTGTTCATGCAGATGGGAGCTCGTGAGCTACTCATGCATTATATGGATCTAAAGCAGACCAATGATGTGCAGCTCACCTTTGAGGCTCTCAAGGTAAACACTCATGTAGTGGACCCTCCATAGTGCTGAAACACAAGGTCAAGGTCTTTAGATTCATCTCTCTACTGTTCTCCCCTCTCAGTACCTGGCATCTTTGCTGCTGCACAAGAAGTTTGCTGCAGAGTTTGTGGCTCATGAAGGAGTTCAGAAGTTGCTGGAAATTCCCAGGCCATCTATGGCTGCCACTGGAGTGTCTCTGTGCCTCTATTATCTTGCCTATAACCAGGATGCCATGGAGAGGGTACAAAACAGACATACACCACACAAATACACTCTGAAATATCAGTAATATGGACATAAATGTGCCCACAAGGTTTTTCTTGCCTTTCTTCATGCGCATGCGCCAAAGACAAGATGGTAATGTATTAAATGTTTGTAGCAGTTAAAGCTTGGCAATATATAGTATCATTATATTGTGTCGCAATGAGACATCATTTGATATACTGATAATGGGAATATTGTTGTAATTCACAGAACCTAAAGGCTGCTTTACAATTTAGTGATTAAAAAATTTGAACTTTTCTGTTCTCTCTGAGCCAAAGTAACATCAAATTCCTCTGCCTTTCTGGCCATCATATTTATTTTGGAAATCCTCCAGAGCTGTACAGAACAAAATAACATAATATATTCATTCACAAAAATCATCTTGACATTAATATTGAGGTTTTTTGATGAAAAATTATACTTGATTTTATCACTGTCACCTAGATCTAGAAGCAGTTCACGCTTGTATTCATTCCTGTGTCCTCTCCCCTCAAGGTGTGCATGTTGCCCCACTCCATCCTGTCAGATGTGGTTGGTTACACGCTGTGGCTGCTGGAATGCTCACATGCGTCCGGCTGTTGCCACGCCACCATGTTTTTTTCCATCTCCTTTTCATTCCGTGCCGTTCTGGAGCTTTTCGACAAGCAGGACGGGCTCCGGCGCCTTGTCAATCTGGTAGGACAATTCAGCAGTCCGCTACATGTGATCCTCACTGTAACCAAGTAAACCTAACCCTCTGTATCATTCATAGAATATACTGTATATTTCAAGAACTGATAAACTGAGTATTCAGTGTAGTATCAGAACATAACAGATGCTGATTGTGTGCTGATATATAATATGAACTGACTGTTTCCAGATTAGCACACTGGAGATCCTGAACCCGGAAGACCAGGGAGCACTTCTGAGTGATGATGAGATTTTCTCCAGCAGGCAGACTGCTAAGCACACCTGCATGGCACTGCGCAGGTACTTTGAGGCCCATCTGGCGATCAAGGTGGAGCAGGTGAAGCAATCCCTGCAGCGCACAGAAGGGGGTGCCCCCATTCACTCCCAGCCGTACTACAAGGTAAACAGAGATTGACATTACTGGACAATTGATTTCTTAATGTAAACATTTTTGAATGTATTATTCAGGTTTTATGTGTAGTTGCTCTCGTCATCCTTTAGTTGTTGTAAAAAAAATGCAGGAAGTTTGTGTTCCTGTAGTGATCATTTGTGTTTTCGTCTTGTTTCCCAGGCGGTCAGCTATAGCCGTGAGCAGGTGGTGGAAATGATGGAGTTTCTGATAGAGTACGGACCACTCCGGCTTTACTGGGAACCAGCAGAGGTCTTCCACAAGCTGTCGTGTGTCCAGCTCCTCCTGCAGCTCATTTCCATTGCCTGTGACTGGAGAACCTATTATGGCAGGTATTGACGAGTCAGTTATTCTCCTAATTGTCTAATACCTTTTCTTGTTTATATGTTTTAACAGTTTCCAACTCCAGACTGAGATTGAGTTAATAATATAATCACAATATTATAATAATATAATATTGTGATACAGTGATTATATTTTTATTTCCTTGTAGGAGTGATACAGTGCGATATGCCCTCGACATCCTGAGCATCCTCACAGTTGTTCCAAAGACCCAGCTGTTGTTGTCTGAGGCTGTTGCTGTCCTCGATGAGGGAGGATCCACTGTTTCCACTGTTGGTAGGTGTTATGAGCTAACATCCATCTATGACAACTTTAACTGGATAATAATTTAGTTGTTATCCGGTATTCTTACAAGGTAAACAGAGATTGACATTACTGGACAATTGATTTCTTAATGTAAACATTTTGAATGTATTATTCAGGTTTTATGTGTAGTTGCTCTCGTCATCCTTTAGTTGTTGTAAAAAAATGCAGGAAGTTTGTGTTCCTGTAGTGATCATTTGTGTTCTCGCCTTGTTTCCCAGGCGGTCAGCTATAGCCGTGAGCAGGTGGTGGAAATGATGCTACGATAGAGTCACGGACCCTCCGGCTTTACTGGGAACCAGCAGAGGTCTTCCTAGCTGTCGTGTGTGTCCAGCTCCTCCTGCAGCTCATTTTCCATTGCCTGTGACTGGAGAACCTATTATAGCAGGTATTAGCGAGTCAGTTATTCTCCTAATTGTCTAATACCTTTTCTTGTTTATATGTTTTAACAGTTTCCAACTCCAGACTGAGATTGAGTTAATAATATAATCACAATATTATAATAATATAATATTGTGATACAGTGATTATATTTTTATTTCCTTGTAGGAGTGATACAGTGCGATATGCCCTCGACATCCTGAGCATCCTCACAGTTGTTCCAAAGACCCAGCTGTTGTTGTCTGAGGCTGTTGCTGTCCTCGATGAGGGAGGATCCACTGTTTCCACTGTTGGTAGGTGTTATGAGCTAACATCCATCTATGACAACTTTAACTGGATAATAATTTAGTTGTTATCCGGTATTCTTACAAGGGTTTTCCATTTAATCTGAAGAAACAGGATAAAACTACTTGTATACAGCCATGAGTCAGTAACACATTTAAGCAGCATGTCATACAGAATGTTGTAATAGCAGCAGTTATTGTAAATGTGTCTGTAGTGTATTGGTTCATTACACCATTAGAAGATTTCTGGCATGGTGTGAGCATTAAGTTGAGTATTTGCCAGCCTTTTTGGAATTTAGCCCAATAAAAAATCAAATTATTATTACCCTCCACAGAATGTAATAAAATGCAGTAACTAAGTAAAAATGCAGTAACTCATCCTTGTTTATTTCATAAGACCGGTGCCCAGCTCTGCTGAGAGATGGCACGACTCCAGGTTTTATTTTTCTGCAAGGTTTTTCATATCATTTTTGGATTTTCTCACAGGAATGAGTATAGTCCTGGCAGTGGCAGAGGGAGAGGTATTTGTGAATGATGCCGAGATTCAGAAGTCGGCTCTGCAGGTTGTTATCAACTGCGTCTGTGCTCCAGACAAACGCATATCCAGCATTGGCAGGATTCACCATGAGCACCCCCGTCGGCACTTTAACAGACCAAAGCCAGCGAGTGTGCTCACTAAGATGTGGAATGTGGTGCAGTCCAACAACGGCATCAAGGTAGAGATATCTTATATCAGTTACCAAAGCATTTTTTTAAAGGCTGTATTTGGCATTTTTTACAGAATTGACAAAAAGTGACCTCAAAGTTTTTCTGGTCGTTGTGTATAATAGGGTGTCTAAAGTTGTGCCAGTGGCCAGAATTTTGAGGTATATTTGTGCATCTTGACAGGTGCTCCTAAGATCTGCAGTGGTAGATGGTCTAGATTTATTTAGTGCCTTTAACATGGGAACACAGTAGAGTGTTCAGTACTGTACAGTGCACAGTACTTTTTAAAGCCTCACAGTCACCCACAAACACACACAAAGTTAAGTTAAGTTAAAGTTATAATGTTCAGTTTTTATTGAAACTTTTAGGTTAGGTGTTGATTCAACTGTATGATTGTTTTGGAGGATCTAGTTTGTGGTGCTGTTGAACCGTAGTGCATTTTGCAGAGATGTGCTTCTGTGATTTAGCCTACCTTCATTGATATTAACGGGGTAGAGAAAATAATAAAAATACTTGTCAGTATAATGCAATACAGTCACTGTATTAGACTGGATTAGTTTTAGCAAGATGTACTTGATAAACTGGCAACTGTTATATATGTCCGGCTGTAAAACTGGGATTTAGGAAAAGACAGCATTTGTGGTAAGTGGCTCCAACTACACTTGGACTAGGTGATGTAAACATAAAACTTGGGACAAACATAAGAAACATGTCATTAAGTTTTATGTTGGTTGTATAAATCATTTTTGCACAAACACGTATATATTATCAAAGGCTGCACTTCGTCATTGGCAGGGTGAGTTGTGTACTGCCTGAGCAAAGAATTGTAGGATAGCAATATGTCATTTACGCTTTCCTAGGATAAAAGAGAACGCAGAGGAAGCACTGAAGCCCCTTTCCTTATCATTTGGCGAATTTGTCAACCTCTCGTGATGGGTGCTACTTAGACATCAATGGGTCAATTAACTCAGTTGGGACCCTTCCTACTCAAGAAATACTTTTCAAACATGCCCTCAGTTCTGTCAGCCATTATTTTTAACCTACATTCTGCGTCTTTCCTGCAGGTGCTGCTGTCCCTGCTGACAGTGAAGATGCCCATTACAGATGCAGATCAGATCCGAGCGCTGGCCTGTAAGGCTCTGGTGGGTCTGTCTCGCTCCAGCTCCGTCAGACAGATCATCAGCAAGCACGCAAGGTTTTTGTTCAGCAGTTGACTACATCCAACAGCTCGCTTGAAAGGCGTTTCTCTGTGCTCCAGGACAAACGCAGTGAGCATGTCAAGTTCTGTAAGTTTGCAGCTGAGTTGATAGAAAGGATCTCCGGGAAACCGCTGCTGATCGAGTACCGAGACGCAGTCTCATGGCGGCTGCCCGGAGGGCAGATGTGGTAAGCCCAGTCCAGGATCACCTTCCCTGAGAAAGAGCTGCTGTTGCTTATTAGGAACCACCTGGTGGCCAAAGGCCTTCATGACACGGCCACCACACTCACCAAGGAGGCAGATCTCCCGATGGCATGTCTGTCTCATTCTTCACATTCAACTTCTGCTTTCCCTCCTGTTGCTCCTCCTCTGCCTGCCTCTCCTGCTGCTACTCTCCCCCGAACGCCACGGCTGGCCAATGGTGTCGGGTCAAGACTCGGAAACCATCCTTCTCATTCATCCACCCCGGGGTCCAGCCATCCTCAAACCCGTCCCTCTACGTCACAACCCACTGGGTCCTCTTCTACTGCTTTCCCCTCAACGTCT